>NC_133660.1:169520369-169796316 GCF_037893015.1 Macrotis lagotis
TAGTTGTACTCCATTATATTTAGTTAACACAGCTTTCTCAGTTTTTCTGGGGTTGATGGAAATCCCCTCAATTTTCAGTCTCTGCCCATCACAAAAGAGGTTGCTATTAATCTTTTTTTGCACATGTAGTTCATTTCATCTTTTTTATGATCTCTTTGGAATTTGCAGTTTGGTTGCCTTTTGGGAACAGTTCAAATTGGTCTGCAAACTTGTTGGGCCAGTTTACCACTCCCTTAAGAGTGCACTGGTGTCCCATTTTTTCTCATCTCCTCTTCAATATATATCATTTTCTCTTTTTTGTCATATTTTGTCATATCAGCCTGTTGAATAAATATGAAGTGATACTTCAGTGTTGTTTTTATTTGTATTTCTCAGATCAAAAGTTATTTGATCACTTCTTCACATGTCTATAGATCTTATTTCTTCAATTGAAAATTTCCTATTCATAGTCTTTGAATATTTATCAATTAAGGAATGGCTTAATTTTTATAAAATTGACTCATTTCTCTCTCTCTTTCTCGTACATATATGTATATATATATATATATGTATATATATATATATATATATATACATATATATATATATATATTGAGAAATGAGGTCTTTATTAGAGATAATTGCTTTTAAAGATTTTTCCCCCAGCTTTCTGCTTTCCTTCTAATCTTGCTTGTGTAGATGCAATGACTTTTTAAGGTAAAATAATCAAAATTACCTAGTTTACATTTCGTAATGCTCTCTATCTCTTGTTTGGTAATGAACCTGTAACTCAATTAACTTCTTTAAGAGTTGGAATGAAGCAACACTTGGACTATACATACATACATATATATATATATATATATATATATATATATATATATGGATGTATTTTCCTTCCTTATCTCTTAATTGGGTCTATTTTTGCTGTTGATTTATCTGAGATTAGATTTACTACTCCAGTTCCTTTTTTTAAACTTGAACTAAAGCATAATATTCTGTTCTAGTCCCTTACCTTTACTCTGTATATGTCTATGCTTTGTGTATTTCTTGTAACATAAAGTTGGATTCCGATTTTTGAACCATGCTGCTATTGATTTTTTTTCAGATTTCTTCACATTCACCCTCACAGTTATGATCACTAACTGTACATTTCCCTCCATCCTGCTTTTCCTTCTGTTTGTCCTATCTTTCCTATCATCCTTTCTCCCCCACCTGTGTTTTGCTTCTGTCTAAAACCTCCCCCATCTGCCCTTTCTTCCAATAGTCCCTCCTTCCCTCTTTTACTTAATCTTCTCCCCTCCTACTAGCCTGTCAGTGATTACATTTAAATCTCTGTCTATATATATTATCCTCTCCTTGAGCCAATAATGGTGAGGGTAAGGTTCAAGTGATGTACATCACCTACCCTCCTTTCTTTCCCTCAGTAGTAATGAGTTTTTAGTGTCTCTTCATTTGAAATAATTTACTCCATTTTATCTCTTTCTCCCTTCTGCACCCAATGGACTCCTCTTCCTTATCCCTTAATTATTTTTTTGTCATTTTCTCATATTGACCTTAAAGCTATACTCTCTGTTTATGTATATTCCTTCTAGCTGTACTATTAGTAACTGTACAAGTATCATCTTTCAATGTATGGATGGAAACAGTTCAGCTCCATTGAATCCCTTATGTTTTCGTTTGCCTTTTAACCTTTCTGGACTTTCTCTTGTATCTTGATATTGGAGATCCATTTTTTTGTTCAATTCTGGTCTTCTCCATAAGGAGGAGCTTGAAATCCTAATTCATTGATTTACCTGTTTCCCCCCCTTAGAGTAATATGCCTAATTTTATTGGGTTATATTCTTGAACCTTGGTTGTATTCTTGGTTGCATTAATTGAATCTTTTTTTTTCTGTGATATTTGCATGATCTCATTTACTTTACTGTTGCAGTTCTATGTAATGCTGATTGTAACTTCCTGATATTTGAATTATTTCTTTCTGGCCACTTGCAGTATTTTTTTCCTCTACATGATAGTTCTATAATTTGGCTATATTTGGAGATTTTATTTTGAAATCTCTTTCCTAAGACAATTGATACCTAGTTTGCCCTCTAGTTTCAGTATATCAAGGAAGTTTTTCTTGATAACTTTTTGAAAATTTCTGTTCAGTTTCTCCTTTTGATTATGGCTTTTAGGTACTTTGGTATTTTCTCTCCTGAATATATATTCTAGGTCAGTTTTTCCCCATGAGTTATTTTATTTTATTTTCAGATTCTTTTTAGTTTGTTTGATTGATTATTGATGTCTCATAAAGTCATTTACTTCCATTTTTAAGTAGTTCTTTTCCTCAGTTAGCTTTTATACCCTCTAACTTTTAAATAGTTGCTTTTCTCAATTAACTTTTGCACTTCATTTTCCATTTGGTCAATTGTATGTTTTAAGGAGTTGTTTTCTTGAGTAGACTTCTGTATCTCCTTTTCCATTTGGCCATTTCTACATTTTAGGCAATTTTTCTTTTTTTTTCTAAACTGTTGATTCTTTTTTCATAGTTCTCTCATTACTATCTCTGGCTTCTTGTGCCAGGGGCTGTACACCCTGTCTCTTTACTAGTGCTGTAGTGATGATGATGCCCTGAAAGACACAGGGGACCCTCATGTCTAATGCTATTCCTTGGAGCTGTTGTTGGGGTAGCCTGGTGTTGCTGGAGGTGACAAAGATCTGACAGATACATGTCATTTGGTGTTTGCCCAGGACTGCACTGAAGTACATGGCCATTCTCAGAAACTGGAGTCTGCCACGTCCCATGGCTTTGCTAAAACACTAAGGTCCTAATGTAGCATTTGGAGCTCCACCACACAGGGGCTCAGGATCTTCAGTTGGTTTTCTGAAGTGAAACTTAAAAGCTTGCTGGTACACTTCCTGTGTTTCCCTTTAAGCCAAGTCAGAGGGAGCTTTCTTACTGATCTTTTAATTTTGGGCTCAAAGACTGTATCAACCATTTTTGCTGGTGTTTCTCTTTCAGGTTTTGCTTTGGGGTTCTAGTTTATGGCTGTTTGGAAGTGAATATGGTAGAGTTATGGACATTTACTGCTTACTCCACCATCTTTGATCCCATAATTCAAATCTCTTGATGATTAACATTTAAAAATAATTATCGTTTTAGCCTGATTGAAACTGATGCAAACCTGAATCCTGTAAGATGGTTATTTTCTAAAATATCTTTGAATATTTAAAATTTCTGGGAGATTTAAAATATTTTTGTTTACTTCAAGCAAAAACATAAAATATATTTTTTGCAAAACTTTTAGCTTAAAGCAAATCCAGATTCTGATTAAATTAATAGAAAAAATGATGTCTACTCATAAGATATATAGTTCATGACTCTTGTTTTTTATGTATCATTTCAGCAGAATCTTCAGATTTCATTTAAATCTTTGGTCTCTTCCCAAAACCTTTTGCAGTGCCAGATGGGCTGAAAGACAAGAGTAAACGACAACAGAGATTTGGGATTGGCTAAATAAAATAAACTCTATTAAACCATGTACTGCTGTTGCATATTTTTTGTTTGAATGATTAACTCTGTATTTGGTTAAGCAAAAAGTTGTATTTCCAAATATGTTACTCTTTGCAAGCAATTTAAAACTGTCAAATACTGCTACTTTAAAAAAATGCTTAGAAATGTGTAAAATGTATTAGTAACTTTGGCAGTGAGTCATGGCCTAACTCCCTCACATCTGGTCAGGGCAATATACCATAGAATTAGTGCTTTAATTTTATGTAGGCAGTGGAGGGGGAGAAGGGCATTAAAAACATTTTTACTAGCTTCATTTAAGTACTTCTTCCTAGGTAATTTATTTGGTGGGCATGCCCCCAAGTATAAAACAAAATGCTTTTCCCTGAATCTGTCCACAAATTAATTCCTTTTAAATCAACTCTCCAAACAATATGTACTGCTCTGTTAATATTTTTAGATTATTTAACTTCCCACTCATATTTCCATCTGGTTTCTGGATAGAAAAGGATCAGAAATTATATCATAAAAAGGGAAATCTAGCACTTGTAAAATTTTTAGCCAAAAATGAATTATGAAGAATCTATCAGTAAATGTTCCTTTGCTAATTCTTCTTGATTTGTTAATTACTGTATAGAATTGATTTATTATTACCCAAACAGACAGAGAAATCTCCTAGGAGAGAACAAAAGGTTCAACTGTCCACCTTTGCTTGCTAACACGAATTTATTTGGAACGTCTATGAGCAATTTATAATTTTTGTTCCAGTGAAGCCAGTTTGTGGCAAAAGGAAAGGGACTGCTAAGGGAACTCTCTGAGTCAAAGAAGAGGAAGCACACCACTTCTTTGGATACTTGATTCTTTGAGTACTTTCTGACAAAGATCATTGTGACATCAAAAGAGATCTAATGCTTCAATCACACAGAGGCAAACACCAAGATGGAGGTGGGGGGTACAGATGTAGATCCCTTGTTACAAGCCATGCATAATGCAGGGAAATAGGCAGTGGTGGGGAAGAAATTGGGGAAAGGAGATGCAAAGAGAGTCACACAACCTCAAATGAAAACATGGAACACTTGGACAACATAGACACATAAAAGGTAGAAAAATAATGTGTCAGTAAAACTAGTGTATAGCCTACAAGATGATCCTTTGCAATGACATCTTGCTTGTTTCTGTATTTTCTGGTATGTTTTTATAATAAAAATTTGAGTACTGTTTAGTCATATCACTAGAAAATTTTCCATTTTAATCAATTTTTAACATTAATTCATTTATTCCCTTTGTAATTTATTCAATCAATATACTTTTTTAATTTTATAGTAGGGCCCAGGTCAGCCTATCTTCCTTCCTTCTCCTGACTCTGCTACTAGTTTTCTAGACTTTTCTGGTCCTGCCCCTCACCAGGAAACTTTGCCCCTCTTCTTGTTATCTTCCTTGAGCCCTCTTCAGTATGTTTCTCTAAGGGTGGACATTTCTTTTATTTATTTTTTAAAATTCATTTTATTTTTAAATTTTTCTCCAGCTTAAAATCAATCACTTGGTCAAAAATATTCATAGCAGCTCTGTTTGTGGTGGCAAAGAATTGGAAATCAAGGGGATATCCATCAATCAGAATATGGTTGAATAAATTGTGGCATGGAAAACTATGAGAAATCATGAGGGACAGGATCCTGTTCAGAAAAGCCTTGAAAGACTTGCATCAATTAATGCTGAGTAAGATGAGCAGAACCAGAAGACTATTGTTCACCCTAACAACAACATGATTGATCAACACCTTAATGAACTTGCTCATTCCATCAGTGCATCTGTGATGGAGAATATCATCTTTATTCAGAGAAAGAATTGTGGAGACTACAAAGACCAAAGACTACTACCTTCAAATTTTTTTTAAGTTGTCTTATGTTCTACATAATTTTGCTATTTCTAATATTTTATTTTTTCCTCTAGGATTTTTTTTTCCTCTCAACACATTCAATTTTCATCAATGCACAGAATGGAAACATTGTAAAGATTATCAGATTGCCTTCTGTGGGGGTCATGGGGAAGGAAAGGGGGGGAACATTGAAAAATTCAAAACCTTATCAAAAATAATAGGTAGAAACTACTATTATATATATATAATTGGAAAGCAAATGAAATACTTATATAATAAAAAAAAATTCCCCATCTACGTGCATAAACATGTTTCAACATTTACTTTCAAAACCTTGAGTCCCAAATTGTTTGTCTTCCTCCTACCCCTAATCCTCCCCATTGAGAAAGTTAAGTTACTTGGTGTATGTTAAAACTGTATAGCCATGAAAACCATTACCACAATAAACATGTTGTTTGGGTTCTTTCTTTTGTTTTGTTTTGTTTTGTTTTGCAAGGTAATGAGGCTAAGTGACTTGTCCAAGGTCAAACAGCTAGGTCATTATTAAGTGTCTGAGGTCACATTTAAACTCAGGTCTTTCTGACTCCAGGGCCAGTGCTCTATCCACTGTGCCACCTAGCTTAATTTATTTGAATCCTACTAGTAAATTTATCAAGTGAACCAATTGGCTTGTGATATTGAGATCACATGATGTGATATTCCTTCAGTGGTATAGATAACAACTCCTCTACTTTTGCCAGTCTTATAATTGTGTTGTCCATGAACTAGCACATGCTTTTGTCAAGAGGTCCATAGAATACACTGTAGGACTTTCTCACATTTGCTTCATGTCATGAAGTTATCAATATGACAAATATATTATTCATTTTCGCTTTCTCTTTGCCAAATCTCCATTTTTTTCTTCTTGGTTTTTTTGATGATATACTTTTTAATTATTTAAAATTTTTTGAATGATATTTTATTTAATTTTTCCAATTACATGCTTATGGAAGTTTTGCAACATTCAACCACTTGCAAATTTATGTTACACAATTTTCTTCCTATCCCCCTTCACTCAATGACAGTCTAGTGAGAACCATACATGTATATTTGTATTTAACTTGTTTAGATATTGGTCATTTTGTGTATGAGGAATTAGGACTAAGGGAAAAGAAAGAAAAACATGGAATAAGAAGAATGTTTTAAAAGTAAAAACAGTGTTTATTCAGATTCCATGGTTTTTGTTTTAATTTTTTTTTGCAGTGTAAATGTGGATAGCACTGTCCATAACAGGTCTCTCAGTATTGTTCTAGCTCTCTGAATTGCTGAAAGGAACTCCAACCATCATAACTGATCAATTCAAAGTGTTGTTAATGTTTTCTTCTGTCTTTTAATGTGTTTCAGTCTGTTTATTATTAATTAGTTTTTTCCATTGTATTTTGAATAATAATTTAATCCTTCAAACTTTTATTTTAAATTAAATTAAATTAAATTTTACTTCAAATTTTATTATACTCAATGTAATGGCATTGCAAAATCACTGACATTTAAAAAATACTCAATTTTACTGGAGGGGGGCAAATTGGTGCTCTCAAAAGAATATAGTAATTTCCCAAAACAATCTAGTCCTGTATATTATCCTTCTTAATAAAGGGATTAACTGTCTGTTTTCCAGGTCAGGCCAAGAAAAACAAGTCAAAGGATGGATCTATTAACTTCATATCATTTTCTGAGCATTAAAGCTCGTTCATTCACCTGGTTTGTCCCGTGTGGATATTTGACACAATACTGTGAATGAATATGAGCTCCTTTGGAGGTTCTATCATCAGACTGATGAAATCAGGACAATGCCATTACTAAACAAGATCATCTAGAAATCAGCATCTATAGGGAATTCTTCTTTGATTTAAATTTTACTTTGTATTTCCATCATGCTGGTTGTAAACACATCTGGTGACTTCATCTTCCTTTTTATATTTACTTCTTATTAGTCATGAGAAATCATAACAATGTTTAACATTGTTCTTATATTTGGACTTATTCAGCAGAAAAACACTCTTGAGAAGTGATCCTTTAACAAGGAATTTTGCTTTACTGAATATTTTAAGTGAAATATTTCCATAGGGTAATCTTGTATTCTCTGCATTTTTAATCAATTGCATGATGATGAAATTGTGGTCTACTGTGTAATGTTACATGGAAAAGAACTCTCATTCCCTTCATATAAGAAATATCCTCAAAGCTTGTTAGATTACTCTTATAAATTATTTTTGATTAGAAAATATTGATTATAAATATTTATGCTCCAAAAGTCAATAATCAAAATAAAAACAAGATTTTATACATTTTGTTTTATACTATTAATAGTATCATACAGAAAACAATCAATTTTGGTACTTTGAAACCTTTTAAATATAAACTGTATTTGAAATACTGAACAAGTTGGTATAGGGATAAGGAAAACTCAAAACTACAGGGAATAATTCAGTATGAAAAACAGTATAACTCAAATCTAAATGTTTAAGATAAATCCAGTTAAAAGTATTGAGTAGGTTGGTTACACTATTCCCCAAGACAAAGAAAATTATTTGAACACGTTAAAACAGGACAAGGATACTACCACATACTTTAAATAGCTCTACTTACCACATTATCTACATCCAATTTTTATAGGTTCTTTCTCTCTCTCTCTTGGTTGTCATAGATTTCTTGCCTCTATATAATTATAAAAAGTAGCAGTCAATTGCTATCAAACCTACTCTCATAAAATCTTCTATATATTAGAGAATAGATAGGTGGGTTGGAGTTTTCATCAACCAAACTAACTTTTAATACCTTTATATATTCTTTAAAAACTGCTTTCAGTAATGACATTTTTCCAGTCCTTTGATAATACTCCTTCTTAAAAAACGTACAGAATTATTACCTCAGTGCCCCCAGCAATTCCCCCCCTCCACAACAGACTTTTTCCCAATCTACTTAGTCAAATATTGCTTCTCTTTTATTTGAATTTTTTTAGGGTTTTTTGCAAGGCAAATGGGGTTAAGTGGCTTGGCCAAGACCACGCAATTAAGTATCTGAGACCGGATTTGAACCCAGGTACTCCTGACTCTAGGGCCTGTGCTTTATCCACTTTGCCACCTAGCCTCCCCAAAATTCACTATGTTTTGTTTAGTTTTTTAGGTTTTTGCAAGGCAAATGGGGTTAAGTGACTTACCCAAGGCTACACAGCTAGCCGCTTATTTGAATTTTCTATAGTGCCATTTTCAGTTTCTGCTTCAGTCTATCCAGGCTGTGATATAAGAGTCTAAATGTTGTGGACTCCATTGATACTCCATTGATACTCACATTGATATGTTTGTCCTTAAAATATTTCACTGTCTTTTTTCTATTTTTGTTTACTTATTTCCTGCTAATTTCATGCTCAAATGTTTTTTAAAATTACTTTTAATTATTGTTCCAAATTTTATTTAAATTGCCTTCCCTTTCTTATGGATAGAATACAGGACTTCAGTCAAGAAAAGCAATTCAAATCCAGTCTAACATACTCATAAAGTTTGAAACACTAGGGAAGTTACTTAAGTTTTCTTTGGAAGTTTCCTCATCTACAAATTGAGAGTGATAATAGTAACTATTATGACAATAAAATGAGATATCCTTAAAAGCTTGCTATATCTTAAAATGCTAGAAAAATGCTAGATAATATTGTTAGCATTATTACATATTTAATTTTTTTTCACTACACTTTTCCTTAAGATTTTAAAATAATTATATATGTGTTTATGAACACACAAAGGCATACACTTGGCTACCACATATTTCTGAGTATCAAGTAAGTAATGTTTACTGAATAAGAATTTTTCAACTCTTTCATATACTTGTTATTGAAATTGATTTAAGTAAAAATTCTGCACAAACATTTTTATAATCACTATCTGTTTCATCTATTTTCCTTCACTTTTTGTATCCACATCAGTGTTGAAGTTATTTTTTTTTTCTTTTGTATTAGTTCTAGCTCTTTATTTGAATACTGTTCATGGAGATTTATTGGCAAAGTTACTGGAGTACCTTACCATTTTATTCTCCAATGGATCTCCTTTTGTCAAAACTTTCCAATATGACCTTTCTCTTTAACACAACCCTGTATGGTATAATTTGAAGTTTAAATGAGCAAGCCCTTCTATCACAAGAAGGCAGTGATTTAGACCCAAAGCTAATTATGGCTTAGATCATTATCTTCACTTTGCAAAATTTAGACATAAATTGAAGAAAGTAGGGAGAACCATAAGACAATATGCATATGACCTAAATATTGTCCCTTATGAATAGATTTAAGATATTTATTCTGGTGGGATATCTGAAGCACTATGAACAGAGTTTGCAATATTTTACAGGAGGCAACAATAGAAAACTCACAAAGTAGAAAGAAAATTAAGAAAGCAAAATGGTTGTATGATTTGATTTTACAAGTAACTTTGGAAAGAGGAAAAACAAAAGGCAAAGGAGAAAGGGAGAGATATCCAGTTGACTGCAGAAATTATGAAAAAAGTGGGAGAGATAAGAAGACTTTCTAAAACAATGGTTTGGAAAAGACAAGAGATATCTAAGAAAATTGAGGAAATAAAGGGAAAATTTCATTTTAAAAGATCATGATAAAAAACAAAAATGGTGAAGAGTGCAAGTAGAAAAAATACGAAAAAGTGACAAGAATTTACAGAAAAAGTACACAAGAAAGATTTTAATATCCTTAATAAACTTATTGATGTGATTACTGATCTAGAACCATGTATCATAGAGATCAAAGTCAATTGGGACTTAGAAAGTACTGCTAACTATATGAGCAGTGAGGCGACAGAATTGCAGCTGAACAATTTAAAATCCTAAAAAATGATGCTGCAAAAGTGCTGTATTCAATATTCATTTAACATGGGAAAATTCGACAGTGGTTATGTTATTGAAAGAGTTCAGTTTTTGTCCTGATCCTAAAGAAGAGCTATACAAGGAATGTTCAACTTAACAAATTAATACACTCATTTCACATGCTAGCAAGGTTATGTGCAAAATTCTGCAAGCTAGATTCTAGCAACATGTAAACTGAGAATGATCAGAGGTACAGGCTAGAGACTTCCTGAGTGGAGCCAAGTCAGTAGAGAGAAGGTAGGAAGCTTCCAGAGTTTTTCCCCAAACAACTTTAAAAGAAACTTCTAGACAGACCCTAAAATGACAGAATCCACAAAAAACAGAGTGAAGTAATTTCATTGCACAAGGTATCTTGGAAAATCTTCAGGAAAGGTCTGTCTTACATTGATAAAAGAGGAGGGAGTACAATCCAAAATAGACAGGGAAACTGGGAAACCAGCAGGAAGTTTTTAGCCACAGTTTTTAGCTCTATAGCTAAAACACCTAGTTCCCAGGTCAGCAGGTCATTGGTAAAGCAGGCTGGCAGAGAGGGCCACAATTGTAGCATGGAAGGCATAATTTGGGCCTAGAATACAGTTGCAACAGATGGGACTCAGTTTACACTAATGCAGGAAGAAAGCTGTCATCACCTGAGACATCAGTGTGGAAAACTAGGGGTTAGACCCCCAACCTTCAGCACAAAAACCTTGGAACAACTAAGACATGGGAGAAGAAGGCAGAGGTAGAAGATGGTAAATAACATGACATGAAGGGGCACACAAATCTATTTTAGTAAAGAGAAAGAAGGGAGGTGGTGAACATTGAGTGCATCTTACTCTCAATCAATTTGGCTCAAAGAAGGAATGATATACAATTCCATTGGGATTTAGAAATTATTCCTATTCTACAGGGAAGGGGAGGGGGAAAGGGGAAAGAAAAGGGAAGGAAGATCAGATTAGAAAGGAGAAAGAAAGGAAGGTAACAAAGAAGGGGACTGAAAGAAGGGAGAAAAGATTGAGGGAGGCAGCAGTCAGAAGAAAATCATTGGGGAGGAGGATAAGTTGAAGGGAGAGAGAAAACTATAAATAGGGAGTACATAGGATGGAGAGAAAGACAAAGCAAGCAATAATAACAGTGAATGTGAATGGTATGAACTCTCCCATAAAGCAGAAGTTGATCGAAGAGGGTTAAAAAAAAAACCAGAATCCTACACTCTCAGACAAAGCAAAAGCAAAAATAGATTTAATTTAAAAAGGATAAAAATGATTAAAAAAAGAAAAAAAATTAGAGATAAGTAACTTTTAGAAGGTACTTTAGGCAATGGAGTAATATAAATATTAAACATATATGCAACAAGTAATATAAATATTAAGCATATATGCAAACATATTCTAAGAGGATGAGCTAAATTCTTAGAGGAGGAGTTACAGGAAGACATAGAAATCATACTAGTCACAATTTCAACTTTGAATTATATAATTCTAACCACAAAGCAGGAAACTTAGAAGATGAATATAGTTTTAGAAAAGTTAGATATGGAGAAAATTGAGTGGGGATGGGAAGTAATATGACTTCTTCACTGTGATACATAGTATCTATACAAATATTTACCATATTTTAGGGCATAAAAACCTCACAATCAAATACAGAAAGAATGAAATATTAAATGCATCATTTTCAGATGATACAAGAAATTTACACATAGTAAAGGACCATGGAAAGATAGACTAAAAGTAAATTGGAAACTAAATAAAAGAATTTAAAAAGAATTAGTTTATCAAATAATCAATAATTTCATCCAAGACAATGATGATAATGAGATATCATATCAAAATTTGTGGAATGCAGCCAAAACAGTTATTACAGGCAATTTTATATCTTTAAATGCTAATTTGAATGATAAAGAGAAAGAAAAGATCAGTGAATTAGACATGCAATTAAATAACTTAAAAAGAAGAACAAATTAAAAATCCCTTAAATACCAAATTTACAATTATGAAAATGAAAGGAGAAATTAATTATTGAAATAACAAATAAAATTGGGTTTGTTTTATAAAAAACAATAAAAATCACAAATATTTCATTAATTTGATTATAAAAAAGAGAAAGAAGAAAATCAAATTATTAGTATCCAAAACTGAATGTATGAATTCACTGCCAATCAGGAGTAAAATGAAGTAATAATTCAGTTATTTTACCTAAATGTATGACAGTAAAATCAGACAATTTAAGTGAAATGGGTGAATATTTATAAAATTATATTTTGCTGAAATTAACAGAAGAAATGAAATGTGTAAACAACCTTTATTTCAGAAAAAGAAATTGAACAATCCATCAGTTAACTCCATAAGGAAAAAATTTCCAGTATCATGAGAATTTACAATTTATTTCTAAAATCATTTATAGAACAATGAATGTCAATTCTATATAAAGTATTCGAAAATAGAGGTGAAAAAAGAAGTTCTGCCAAATTCCTTATATGATACCACTATGGATGGTTCTGAAACTTAAACCAGGAAAGTAAAAGAAGAAAAAGAAAATTATAGTCAAATTTCCCTAATGAATATTGATGTAAAAATATTAGCAAAGAGATTACAGCAGTTATCACTACAAGAAAATAATATCATTAGGTAGAGTATATCTGGAATGCAGCAATTATTCATTATTAGGAAAACTATCATCATAATTTACCATGTTAATAAAAAATGAACTGAAATCATACAATTATTTCAATAGATGTTGAAAAAGCTTTTCACAAAATATAGTACCCATTTCTATCCAAAACATTAGAGAACATTGGAATAAATGGAGTATTCCTTAAAATACTTAGAAGCATCTATCTAAAAACCATCAAGGAGAATTATATATATAATGAATAAGCTAGAAGAAGCATTTCCAAAAAAAGTCAGGGGTGATACAATAATGTCCATTATCACTACTCTTATTTAATATAGTATTTGGAAAATGATATAGATATAGATATACTTAAAATTGTAGCAATAAGGGAAGGAAGAAAATTTAAGGATTTAGATTAGTCAGTGAGGAAGCAAAATTATCACTCTTTGCAGATCATAGGATGGCATACTTAGAGAATCCTAGAAAGTCAACTAAAAAAGTACTTGAAACAACAATTTGAGCAAAGTTTCAGGATATAAAATAAATCTAAATAATCCATTACCATATATATATGTATGTATGTATGTATGTATGTATGTATGTATGTATGTATATAAAACCAAGAAAACCAAGAAGCAAGATATAGAAAGAGAAATTCTACTTAAAATATTGTGACTCTATCTGCATAGAAAAACTCTGAAACTATTTGAAAACAATAGAAAAATATTTTCAAATGAATAAAATCACATCTAAACAATTGGAAAAATGTAAATTGCTCATGAGTAGGTTGAGCTAATGTAAAAAAAAGAAAACTCTATTAAAATTAAATTACTTATTCAGTGCCATAGCAATGAAAATACCAAAAATGTATTTTTCAGAGCTAGAAAAAATAGTAATGAAATTCATCTGGAGCAAAAAATGTCATGAATATTAAGGGAATTAATGAAAAAAAATGCAAAGGAAGGTGGTCCAGTCAGTTCAGATCTAAACCTTTATTATAAAGTATTATAGTATGTATATATATATATATATATATGTATACATATATATATATATATATAATATAAAGTATTATAAAATCTGTTCCTAAGAAATAGAATAATGGTCCAGTTTTGGTACAAAAGAAACAGCAGTAAATGACTGTTGTGATCCACTGTTTGATGAAATGGGTGCAGTGTTTAGAAATAAAAGATGATACCAAAAGCCAATTAGAAGAATAAGGAATAGTTAATCTGACAGAACTATGGAGATGGGAAGAGAAATTCCTGACAGAGAGAGAGAGAGAGAGAGAGAGAGAGGAGAACAAACAAATTACAAAATGGATAATTTTGATTACACGAAATTAAAGTTTTGCACAAATAACACAAATGCAACTAAGATTAGAAGAAATTCAGAAATCTAGAGAGCAATTTATATAGCTAGTACTTCTGTTAAAGGACTCATTTCTAAAATATACAGAGAATTGAGTTAAATTTATAAGAATACAAACATTCTCCAATTGATATATGATCAAAGGATATGAACATACAGTTTTAAATGAAGAAAAATGCTCTAAATCATTAATACTTAGAGAAATGTAAATCAAATGTAAATCTGAAGTATCATCTCTCATCTATTAGATTGACTAAAATGACAAAAAGGGAAAATGATCAATGTTTGACAAGATGTAGGAAAACTGGTACCTTATTGCACTGTTGGTGGAGCTGTGAAATAATCCAACTATGCTGGAGAACAGTTTTGAACTACGGTCAAAGTGCAATAAAACTGTGTATCCTCTTTTATCCAGCAATATCACTACTAGATCTGCATCCTAAAGAGGTCATTATAAAAGGGCAAATATCTACATGCAGAAAATATTTACAGCAGCTTTTTTAGCAGTGGCAAAGTACTGGAAATTGAGGAGTTGCTCATCAGTTGGGGAATGGCTATGGTATATGAATGAATGGAGTACTATTGCTCTGTAAGGAAAGTTTGGAAAGGTTTACAGAACTGATTCTGAATGAATTAAGCAGAACCTGGAAAACATTGTACATATTATCATCAAAATTGGGAGATAATCAAATATAATGGACTCAGATCCTTTCAGCAGTTCAGTGATCAATCACAATTCTAAAAGACTTGTAACAGAAAATGCCATCCACATCCCCAAAAAAAGATCTGAATGCAAAGCAAAACATACTATGTTCACTCTTTAAAACTTGTTTTTTGTTTTTTAATATCCTTTTTTCTTTATTTATAATTCTTTCACATCACTATATGGAAATATGTTAAACATGATTGTATATGCACGACCTATATTAGATTACTGACTGCCTTGAAGATGGGGTAGGGAAGGAAAGTGCAAACATGCAAAAGGATTAATGTAGAAAACCTTCTTTGCATTTAATTGGGAAAAAATAACAAAGAAGTAGTACAAGTTGGTTTTTAAAGAGGCAGCAGAGGGGGCAGTTAGGTGGCAGCTAGGTGGTGCAGTGGTTAGAGCCCCGGCCCTGGAGTCAGGAGTACCTGAGTTTAAATCTGGCCTCAGATGTTTAATAATTACCTAGCTGTGGGGCCTTTGGCAAGCCAGGTAACCACATTTGCCTTTGCAAAAACCGAAAGAAAGAAAGAAAGAAAGAAAGAAAGAAAGAAAGAAAGAAAGAAAGAAAGAAAGAAAGAAAGAAAGAAAGAAAGAAAGAAAGAAAGAAAGAAAGGAAGGAAGGGAAGAAAGAAAGAAAAAAGAAAGAAAAAGAAAAAAAGAAAGAGGCAGCAGAATTAGATAATTACCATCTTTCTTTGAATTATAGAGAAAGCAAGTGAGTTCTAAAAAAACATAAACAAAAATAAAATCTACTACTTCTTTGACTACACTAAAACCTTTGACTTTATGGATCACAACAAAATTTAGCAAGTCCTCAAAAATATGGAAGTAGCAAGCTCTTACTTGTCTCCTGAAAAAACTGTTTTCAGGGCAAGAAGCAACAATTAGGACCAAATATGAAATAACTAACTGGTTTAAGATTGGGAAAGAAGTATATCACTTTGCAGGGCACATCATGCAAAGTGCCAGACTAATGAATCAAAAGTCAGAATTAAAGTTACCAGCAGAAATATCAATAAACTCAGATATGCAGACAATACTATATTAATGACATAAGTGAAAAAGAGTAAAGAAGACTCCTATAGAAAGTGAAAGAGAAGTTTACAAACCTTGAAATTTAATAGATACACACAAAATATAAATAAAAGCTAAGATCATGGCAAGTGATCTCATTATTTCCTGACCTATTGGAGAAGAAATGGAAGCACTATCAAACCTATATTCTTGGGCTCAAAATTCACTGCAGAGGTAGCCAAGAAATTAAAAGACATTCCTTGGAAGGAAGGCTATGGCAAATCTGGACAAGTATTAAAAATCACTTTTATCATCTTGCCAAAAAATCTGTATAATCAAAGCTATTTTTTTCCACTAGCAATGTATTCCTGTGAGAGTTATATTTTCAGGAAAGCTGCACAATGCAGAATTGACACTTCAGAATTGTGGTGCTGGAGAAGATTTTTGAGAATCCTTTAATAATGAGGAGAGTAAATCAGAAAATACTTTTAAAAATTACGTCAAAAATTCACTGAAAGTTAAGATATTAAGAATATAGGACTGAATGGAAAAGGAACTGATGGTAGGAAAGATTGAAAGTAAAAGGATTGAAAAGGAAGACAAAGCGGGCAACTAGGTGGTGTAGTTGGTAGAGCATGGCCCTGGAGTCAGGAGGACCTGAGTTCAAATCCAACCTCAGACACTTAACAATTGGTTAGCTGTGTGATCTTGGGCAAGTCACTCAAACCCCATTGTCTTAAATAAATTAAAAAAAAAGAAAAGGAAGGCAGAGGATGAGATTAATAGTGCCAAAGAAGCAATGAACATAGTGTTTTACATATTTCAGAAGTTAGTAAAGGATAAAAGAGCTTAATACACAATTCATGGCGTCACAAAAAGTTGGATATGATTGATAACTAAAATAACAACAAAATAATTTGGATAAATAAGGATGTCATTTGATTAAACAATGATGGGTACTTCAGAAATAATTACCATATTATAAAGAATTACTTCATATCAGTTAAAATGCAATTTTTAATTGTTACATTTTCAATATCTTGATATGTCCAGTGCTTTTCAACAGTTTTTGCAGAGGAAAAATATTCATGAAAGACATAGGTTTCTATACAATCTACAAATATGTATTGCTTAAAGTTGACCCATATTTTTCTATCATCTATTTTTATTTTAATGTTGAAATAAATGGACAATAAAGTATATGTTGAGTTCTTTGTATATTCTTTTACTTTACAGATGTTTCTTTATATGCTACAATTATTTCAGTGTTGATTTTTTTGCAAATGATTATCATCAGCACTACAAAAGCTGCTCAAATTTCTAATAAAAGCAATGTTTTGCATTACTTTGGTTGTACAATAAAATCAATTCTACCAATGTTTCAACCTGACATAAGAATAAAATGGTTGAGCTATCGTTCCATATGGATGATCCTTCTATCTTTGATTTGTTCCTACCAAGAAAGTAAAGATTGAATTGATTTAGCTTCTCTAGTCCCATGCTCTCTTGTGGTCATTTGACACAATTCTATCACTTAAAATGTTAATTATATTAATATTTACAGGTGGCATAAAAACATCATCACTGTTGTGTCACTCAGTCATTGTTCATTTAATAAACATTTATTAAGTCCCTACTGTTATATTTTCCACTAAGCCCTAGTGATACAAAAAATAATAGGCAATCCTGCCCTCAAGAAGCTTACATTTTAATGGAAGAGACACTAGGGAAACAAATATAAACAAATTTAGCTATAGACAAGATAAATAGGAAATAATTACAAAGTGTCTTGACACTTGAGCTTGAGAAGGAAATGGCAAATACTCCAGTATCTTTGCCAAGAAAACCTCCTAACAGGGTCACAAAGTCAAAAAGAGCTAAAAAATAAACAACTGACAACAATAAAGGATACTTGGATTAAAATTATTTAGGGAAGGGTACCTTTAAAAGATAGAATTTTGGTTGGCATTCAGAGAAAGCAAGTTATAAAGGTCTTTGAATAATTAAAAATATTTCATATTTTATAGTGGAATTAATAAAAAGAACTATCCTTTAGGAAAACCATTTTTTGGAGTGGTTGTCTTGAGGAAGGCAAATCCTGCAGCATTCTCCTGCAATAATTCAGGTGAGAGGTAATGAGGGCCTGCACTGAATGGCAGTGTTAGAGAAAAGGAAGTTTCTTTAAGGAGTATTACAGTGATAAAATTGGCAAACCTTGGTAAAAATTTGAATGGGGGCATGGTATAAGAGAGAGAGAATGAAGAGTCTGGGATGATTCCTAGGTTGTGAGCCTAAGAGACTTGGAGGGTGGTGTTGTCTTCTTCAGTAAATAGGAAAGGTAAGATAGGAGGGAATATTTAGAGAGAAGATAATGAGTTGTTTTTTGGTGAAATCTAATGACATCTAGTTCAAGATGTCTGAAAGACAGTTATAGATATGAAATTGTAAATAAGTAGAGAGACTGGGGCAAGAACATTTTAGAGATGATAATTCAATCTATAAGAACTGATGAGACCATCAAATGAAATAACATAGGTGGAGAAGAGAAGAGGGCACAGGAAAAAAAACTGAGCAACATCTACAATAAGTAAGTGCACATAATCTGGAGAATGATCTAGAAAAAGAGACAAAGAAAGAGTGGTCAGATAGGAGGAGGAAAACCAGGAGAGAGTGGTATCCTAAAAATTTAGAGAAAAGAGAGTATTAAGAAAGAGAATGATCAACAGTGACCAACAGAGAGAGGTCAAGAAGAAGATTGCGTATTGAGAAAAGGACCTTGGATTTGACATTTAAGAGAACATTAACAACTTTGGAGAGAGAGAAGTTTAAGTCAAATAATAAAGATGGAAGTAAGATTGTAAGAGAATAAGAAAAGAATAAGAGGAAAGGAAATGGAAGTACTTGTGATAGATGACCATTTTAAGGAATTCATTTACAAAGGATAATTAAGACATAGGAAGATAATTAGCAGGAGCAGATTGATTAAGTGAGGGTATTTTCAGCATAGAGGAGACACGGACAAGTTTGTAGGTAGTAGGAAATGAGCCAACAAAGAGAAAAAACTGAAAATAAGGGGAAAAAGTGGGGATGTCAGAGAGGATAATCTGTTGGAGAAGATAGAATTCAATGGGATTACTTGAATAAGTAGAGATATTAATCTTGGTAAGGAGTAAGACCATTTCATCATGTGGGACAAGAGTGAAGGAGGAGAGAGTAGATTTCTGAAAGACAGGAAATGAGGAAGAGGGAAAAGTCACCCCAAATGATGTTTTTTTTAAGTTAAATATAAAGCAAAGTTCTCTACTGAGAAAGGAGGGAGAGTCCTGGGAAACTTGAGGTCACCACCAACATGTAAAGTTTCAAAAAAGTGCTGAGGATAATTTTGAATTCTTTATTTCAGAGGTTGCCATGTACATATATTTAATTATAATTGAAATGTACTTCATATACTTTATAGAAATATGATAGGATACAGACATATTAAGAGAAGTATTACTATTTTACTATTAATGTATTCAAAAAGATCAATAAAGAATTTTTCAGTCTTTATTAGAAAAGAATACTAATGAGACTTGAAATGAACTTATATCAATCTGTATATTTTTCAGTGGTTTCCTGCTCTTCCTAAACCAGAGAGTTTGAATTGTATTCCCTAAGCCTGAAAGATAGTCAAGAGAATCAATGAAGGTCATCCTAGAGGTGTGAGGCAGTAAACAACTAATTTTGAACAATTTCATACCAGAAGAAGAGGGGAGAGGAATTAGACTTTATATGAGTTTATATATAGAGTTTATATACGTGTGTCTGTGTGTGTGTGTGTGTGTGTGTGTGTGTGTGTGTGTGTGTGTGTGTGTGAGATTATGGCCCTATGGGTCACAGACAGACATTATCACATTATTTTCAGTTAAGAATATAGCACCTTTCCCCAAAATGCAAAATGTAACTAACATAGACAAAACAGTGTAGAAAGTTTGAGAGAAATTATTTTCCAAAACAAGGAAGAATGAATATACAAATTAATATTTGAGAAATAACTGCTTTTAGAAAAAGTACTTTGGCAAAGTATCTAGTTACTCAAAGTAAAACTGTAACCACTAGATGAAGTGGAGCAACTTGGCAACAAAGATGACATTTTAAAATGTATCAGAATTTACTTTGGTTTTTATTCTAATTCAATAATTATAATAAAGATTCTATTGGTGTGACCCTAAATTTAGAATTTATTGCTATATATAGAAAAATGTAATTCCTTCCTTTTTTCTCCATATTCATTTTATTAGTGATACTGAGTTGAGGGGAAAAATAGACTGAACACTGAAATAGAATAAATAATGATATATATTCAACAAATAAGTTTTTACTAAGCCACTGATTTATCCAATTTTACCTATTTATTTTGAGCTAGAAACCTATCAATACTCTCAATGCAATCACAGCAATTTTATCTAAACCTAACCCCTAAAAAGACAATATATGAAAGAAAAAATGAAAATCCTCTTCTGTCAACAGCATAGTTCAATTCAAAATTTTCTTTGCTGCAAACAATGCACAAGGCTAAGAAAGAAATGGGAGCTTCTTCCAAAATTTTACTGAAAATAAAAAAAAATGTTCTAGTAAATAATATCATCAGGGATAAAACTAAAAATCTAATCATTGAATAAATATACATCTATATGTCCTATAAACCTAATTACTAATAGCAAAGTAAGTCTACTGCTAGGTAAAAGGGGAGAATCTTTAGGGCAAACCTAAGATGAATATTTTAAGAGTTTCCCACTTGAGTTGTGAGAGGTAACTTTTGTTTTCAGAATTTTGTTTGTAGGACAAAAAACGAACAAACAAAAGGAACAGTTTGGAGAATGACAAACTGGGCACCTCTTATAGTGAGACCAAATTCAATACAGGTGGTGAGTGAAGATGTTTCTATTCATATAAAATAATGGAATGAGGGGCAGAATATTTAATTTATTTCTCTTCCTTCAATCTGCCCCAACTCCATTACTACCCCCAGATACAGATACAGATACAGATACACACACACACACACACACACACACACACAGTACAGAAAGTACTGAAGCTAATCACTCTTACTCTGATTTCTTTTCTATACCCCTTCCCCCGGGTCTTTATCAGGTGTAATTAATTGCCTTCTTGCCTTAACTTCATGATTCCCTGCAGTTGAATCATATTAAGAAGGACTCTATATTAAATAAATTCTGCCATCACAAAACACATTCTCAGTCTTCCATATGAAATAGAATGCTGAATAGAGAACACATTATGTATATAACTGCTAAAAGTCCTTTCTTTCAATATCATTTTTAAAAGGATCTTCCCTGCTATTTGATTTCTAAAGGTTTTTTCCTGATTAGAAACTCTAAAATTCTATCAATTATTCCATGATTTGAATTTTATTTTAGTTTTGCAAGGAAGTGGGGTAAAGTGACTTGCCCAAGGTCACACAACTAGGCAATTATATTTGACTGAGACCAGATTTGAACTCAGGTTCTCCTAACTCTAGGGCCAGTGCTCTATCCACTGTACTACCTAGCTACCCCCTTTTAATATCTATCTATCTATACAAACTTTTTCTTTTCTTTTTTTTACTTTTTAAAGTGTTATTTATTTAAGGAAATGGGATTAAATGACTTGCCAGACATTTAATGTCTGAGGCTGGATTTGATCTCAGGTCCTCCTGACTCTAGGGCTGGTTCTCTATCTACTGCACCCACCTAGCTGCACCTATAGCCATAATTTTTTCATTTTTTAAATTTTTTTCCTTTATGACTTTTGCAAAGCTATGGACTTGCCCAAGGTCACCCAGCTGGGCAATTATTAAATGTCTAAGGTCTGATTTTAATTCAGGTCCTCCCGACTCCAGGGCCGGTGCTCTATTCATTGCACCACCTAGCTGCCCCCATTTGAATTTTAAACTAAATATTCCATGAGAGTATATATTCAATGTGAGCAGATAAATGGATATATTGGATGATATATTAATCAATCTCATGTACAAAAGTACAAATATTATGCCTTTGGGTAGTACTGCCACTTTGCATGGACAGAATCATAGAATTTTGAGAGTTAGAAAAGATTTCAGAAATCAGGAAGTCTAATTTGGATTCAATGAGTATCCTCACTATAAAATACATAAAAAGTAATCATTAGGGGGTAGCTAGGTGGTGCAGTGGATAGAGAACCGGCCCTGAAGCCGGGAGGACCTGAGTTCAAATCAGCCTCAGACCCTTAATAATTACCTACTTGTATGACCTTGAGCAAGTCACTTAACCCCATTACCTTGCAAAAAAAAAGACAAAAACCCCAAGCAACCAAAAGAAAAGACTTTTTATTATTTGATTCCTTATGATATGAAATTTAATCTGGTTCTTAAAGACTATTTCAAGTGAGTTCAAAATCAAAGGTTTTATTAAGTTTTTAAGACTTTGGTTATGTCTGTCTTTCAAGATCAAGTCTGTTTAAAGATATTAAAGGAAACTTCCTATAAATTATTGCAAAGTTTTGTGGAATATTTTAGTTGTTTGTTTGGTGGAAGGATGGGAGAAAACACAAATATGTACCATAAAAATATGTGCTATACCTAATGAATAAGTTATAGAGATTATTAAGGTAATGCTTTCACATTTAGTATAAATGCTCATTCAAAGTTGAAGAATTCATAGAAACAATGCCTTTAATAAAAACATACTCAACAAGCCTTGGATAAAAAAAAAAAAAACTCCATTGTGGGAAAAAGTGGCCCAGGAAGGTCAAAACATCCAAAATTTAAGGAAATTAAAAGTGGTAAGCTTTAAAAACGTTTCCTTTCTTCCTTTTCTCCCTCCCTCTATCCCTATTTCCTTCCTTCTTTCTCTTTTTCTTCTTCTTTCCTTCCTCTCCACCATTACTTCTACCTTCTCTCTCTCTCTCTCTCTCTCTCTCTCTCTCTCTCTCTCTCTCTCAGGTTTTTGCTAGGCAATGTGGCTTGCCCAAGCCCACACAGCTAGGTAATTATTAAGTGTCTGAGACCGGATTTGAACCCATGTACTCCTGACTCCAGGGCCAGCGCTTTATCCACTATGCCACCTAGCTGCTCCCTTCTCTTTCTTTCTTTCTTCTTCTCTTCCTTTCTTCTTTCTTTGTTTCTTTCTTTGTTTCTTTGTTTCTTTGTTTCTTTGTTTGTTTGTTTCTTTCTTTCTTTCTTACTTCCTTTCTTTCCTTTTTCTTGCTTTCCACCATTCCTTCTATATTTTCTTCCCTTCTTTGCTTCCTTCCTTCCTTCCTTTCTTCCTTCCTTTCTTTCCACCATTCCTTCAAACTTTTCATCCCTTCTTCCTTTCTTTTCTTTTCTTTCTTTCTTTCTTTCTTTCTTTCTTTCTTTCTTTCTTTCTTTCTTTCTTTCTTTCTACCATTCCTACTACCTCTTCTTCCCTTCTTTGCTTCCTTCGTTCCTTTCCTTCTTTCTTTCCTTGTTTCTTTCTTTCCTTGTTTCTTTCTTTCTTTCTTTCTTTCTTTCTTTCTTTCTTTCTTTCTTTCTTTCTTTCTTTCTTTCTTTCTTTCTTTCCTTCTTTCTTTCTTTCTTTCCACCATTCCTTCTTCCTTCCTTCCTTCCTTCCTTCCTTCCTTCCTTCCTTCCTTCCTTCCTTCCTTCCTTCCTTCCTCCATTCCTTCCTTTCCCAAAGACTCTATAGATGATTGCAAGCTCAAGTCACTTTAGGCTAAAATTAATTCAGAATACTCCAGGTTTGCTCCATTGAAAGATACCCATTGAAGGTATGGAAGTATAAGGGATAAAACATAAGTTCTACTAGCATTCTGACTACCTATCTTTATAATCAATTACAAGGAAGGATCCCATTCACTTTGTTAAATAATAGTTTATATTTTCAAGTATTTGGACTTAGAGTCTCCCTCATACCATAAAACCTATCTGAGCCAATCAATACAAAAAATTAATCCCCTTAGTAAAATTTATCTGATCACCTAGTATTTAGTCTCATGTAGACCAAAAACTGGTTAGCTTATTAGAGTTTTAATTTTTATTTAGGTTTATTGATATTATATCAACATAATACTAAATAATCAAGTGTTACCAGTGTGTCAGATATTTTTTTTTCCTTTTTGTCTAGTTACATCTTTTCCAGGCTATTTTAATATCGCAGCTGAAAATTACATAATCTCAGGTTACTGCTGCTCTACTCTTTTCATTTTGCTAATGATGTAGTTGATTTTGCTTTAATCACCCTTTTTATAGTCTATTTATGGGTATAATAAAGTATGATGTTTCTTTTTTCCTTTTGGAAAGCTGATTGTGCATTGTTTGGAGAGCAGAGAAACCAGCATCTGATGCTTTAGGGCCAGCAGCTCAGTCTAATGACTTACATCAAAAAGCTATTATTCCAGTTGAATGCTGTTCTTTCAAAATATAGACTCCATGACCCTTAGCACATGTATTGTTTTCTTCTCAAGAACAAAAAAAAGTATTTGTATTTCTCACATTTATTCATTTTTCTTTTTCCTCTCTCTCTCTCTCTCTCTCTCTCTCTCCCTTACGTGTGTGTTGTGTTACTCTGTGTGTGTTTGCATGCCCATGTGTGTATATGTTTATAATCATCTTAAAAATATATAAAACTATTGAAAAACAGTCTATCATATGAAAAACAAAAACAATGAGAGCTAAATATAATTCAGAAATATTCACTATGCTATTAATTATGCTTGTGTCATATAGGTCAACAAAATGGGTCATAGAGCAATTATAAAGATAACCAAGAACAAAACAAAATTAAGCTAAACTGAACCAATTTTGAAGTCATTTAAAAAGTATGATGCTGTAATGAAAAATTAGTGATAAATTAAATATGCTACTGCATTTGTAACTGAAATCTTAAAGTACAACTACAAATGAAATATAACATGATTATCTGACTTTGATGACAATTGAAATTAAAAGACTCCTTGATATTTATTGATATTTATGAGGTGACAAAATGGGACATTGGAGCATTTAGATAGAGTATTGGCCTTTGTTTAGAAAAACAAGTTTAAATCCTGTCCTGTATCTTAAATAACTGCATGACCTTAAGCAACTAATTTACATCTCATTCTGCCTCAGGTTTTTCATTTACAAAATAAAAACAGTAATGACCTCTACCTCACAGTATCATTACAAGTGCCAAATAAGACAATATGTAATAAACAATGTCTTTCAACCTTAAAGTGCTATAAAATCTTATAATTATTGCCATTGTTAATAATTATTAATAATAAAGGTGTGTTTATTTTCAGCATATAAAAATGTTTTCTTATTTATATGATTATTGATTACAATGTATATTTCATCTAAGGAATAATTGTCAATAAGTGTCTATTATGAAATTCATATGTGACAGTCCTCTGCTAAGCAGCAAGGATATAAATAAAGGCAAAAAAAATCCCTTTTCTCACTTTTTTCAATGAAGACAACATGCAAACAAGCATATTTATACAAGACACATTCAGGGAAAGTTGGAGGAAATAACATCTTGTCTGTTTTGTAGAGGTTGTCAACAGATAAAGATATAATACTTCAAAGTATGCTGATCTTCATGACATGAGTTATGATGTTTCTTGAGGAAAATAATTACCCATTCAAAAATGATCATTTTATCAGTTATTAGAACTAGGTAAAAATTATGTTAATATTTGTCTTTATATACATATCTCTAATACATTATCTAAAGGCAACATCGTACAAAGGATAGCAGACTGACTTTAGAGCCCCCAAAATGGGAATTTAATCTCTGTAATATCCTTGTTTTCTGACCCTGTACAAGAATGTGGAAAACAATTTTCCAACATGCATTGGCTGAAGAGGTTTGTTCACTACGAGTTCACAGTACTAATGAAATAACAAGTCTGGAATGACAAATATAAGAACTAGAGTAAAATACCAAATATCAATACCACTATTTTCATCATCAACAGCATCATAAATCACATTAAAATTCATAAATCTCTGGAAGTATAGCTCAGAGCATTTGGCCTAGTCTGAAAAAAAAGAAAATGACAAAAAAAGAAAGACAGAAATACAGGTACTGTTGTTCTAGGAAAATTTAATAGAATGGTGCAATAAACTATCCAGGCACAAAAGACACTGCTGGTGTATTTCCAGGAAGCAAACATTACCTGAATATGTCTAAAAGGAGTTTATGTTGTTCAGAAATGTCTCACTCTTTGTGATCCCCTTTGGGGCTTTTTTTTGGCAGAGATACAAAGATTTGGCGAAAATGAAAATATTTTCCATACTCTTCTCCAGTGGATTAAGGTAAAAGAGGTTAAGTGATTTTTGTAGGATCACTCAACTACTTAAAGTCTGAGGCCAGATTTGAACTCGGAGTTTTCCTGATTCCAAGGTCAGTGCTCTAGCCATCATCAACTAAGTGCCTTTTGGGGCTTGTCAATTTGACTAAATATAAAAAGAAATAGAAGTGCTATTGTTTTATGAGAATAAATTAAGCTCTTGAGTCACACAGTAGACTGTTTTCCTACTATAGATCACAAAACTGACTTGGAGATAAAGTATTCTTGGAGAATTTTCAGAATTTTTGTATTTGTTATCAGTCGGACTGGTAATAGCAGATCATCTGACATACTATCTTCTCTTGCTGATGGCCATTTAAATTTCCAGAAAGTTAAGGAACTGGTGAAGAAATCTAACCTTATGGACTGAAACTGGAACAGCACAGATGAATTATAATAGGAAAAGATAGGAACATTGGAAATAAATTAAACATTAATTCTTAGAGTTAAAGTCAAGGAAGAAAGCACTAGACCCAAGTCTAAGTTTTCTAGATATCATATTGAATTTAGATTTGATGTTATGGTCCCAGATTCCAAATGAAGATTACTTGAAGAATGGTAGTTTCTACAAAATTGTTTTATAATTTAATCTCAATTGATATTGATAATACAAAAAAGATATATACACCTATTTATAAACATACTTATATTTATGCATATGTGTATAAATAGACATATCTATCACTATATATAGAATATATACATATATATACATATATTTATATAAACATATTCATCAACCCAGGGAATTCTAAGGTGAACTAAAATTTTTAGACATTTGCATATGAGATGGAATAGAACACATAATAAAAGATTACAAAGATGAACATAGAAGAAAATATAAAATTTGAACAAAAGTCAATAACTATAACTTCATGAAGCTCTTATACCAAAGATCCAAACTTTCTACCCATCCCCCAAATTAAGAAAAAAATGAGCTTCTTTTTTCTATGTTTGGAGAATAAGGAAGAATAAGAAAGCAAAACATATATAAAGCAAATAGCTTCATAATAAAAAGTTTAAGACAGCTAGGTGGTGCAATGCATAGAATGCCAATCCTGAAGTCAGAAAGACTCAAATACTGAGTATAAATCTGACCTCAGACACTTACTAGCTGTGTGACACTAAGTCCATTAAGACTTTGTGTCTCAATTTCCTTATCTGTAAAAGAAGCTGAAGAAGGAAATTACAAATCATTGAGGTATTTTTGCCAAGAAAACCCCAAATTGGGTCACAAAGATTCAGAAACCACTGAAAATAAAATTATCAAAGAACTATATTTGTAATTGTAGAACACTTAATTGACTTTAATTAAGCTGGAGTGCCCAGACCTAGACGCATTATTCCTAGCATACTGAAAGAAACTGAAAATACAACTTAGGAAATATTATGATCTTTAAGAAATCATGGTGAATGGGAACTTGGAAAACAATTTAAGAAGGATAAATGGCATTGCTTCCAAAATAGAAAGGAACTATATTTTAAATATAGAGATTGGATTCCTTTAAACCAATCATTACAAAACACTAGAATGGATTAATTAACACATTTACTGCAAATCATTTACCACCATAACTTTGGAACAAATTATTTAAAACAATAGAGTAAGAGCTGTATTAGCAAAGCAAAGAAGTTACTACATGTTACAATTGAAAATTTATCTCATTTTTTAACAAAAGATGTTATTAAATCTTGTACTATGGGACAAAAGAAGTGAGTGTATGCATATATGTGTGTATGTGTATGTGTGTGTATGTGTGTTGTGTGTCTGAATGTGTGTGTGACACAAAGAAAGAAGAGCTACACATCTGATAATACTGAGATTTTTTTAGAAAGTCACATGGACGTTGAGACCTCACTGTGATAAATTTGTGGTAAAGTATTATAATAATATATTTACTTGGTGATTTAAACTTATTAAAGTAATTCCCTAATCTGAAATAAATAGTTTACAAAGTTTTAACCCCATTTTATAGAAGAGGAAGCTGATTCTCTAATAATTGAAATGATTTATATAGGAATACATTTCTCATATATTCAAACCATAGGCCTTCAAGCTACAGAAGTCTCTGACATACTTGTTAATTGACACCAAGCTTTATAGCAAATTCTGGGAAAGATAGAATAAATTTTAGATTAACCAGGAACTCACAGCATGATTAAAAACTGAGAGTAAATATTGTTTAGCTGCAGCCATGCAAATATCCAGTTATCAATTTAAATCCCTCCCCTTCACCATGCTATGAACATTTACTATATAATTCTAAAAATACAGCTCTTCTCTAAATCCCAATGAATCTATTGCCAGAACGTCAGTTTCTTGAAATTCCTGATTCATGCATTTTTGAAAATCTTATCACGCAAAGGAATGAAATGTATATTAAAATGGTCGATTCTGCCAAGTTTTATTTGTTTTAAATTTCATTTTGCTTACCCCATTTGGAACCATTTCCATCAGCACTGCATGTTTTCCCCTTCATGTAGTACTCTAAAATCAATACGAAGACAGTGTTTTGATTACTCATTGCACAATCTTCAAATAATATGACCCAAAAATTGTTTCATGCTTGTGTTCTCACCAATTCTTTTACTGAATCTATTTGAAACAATTATTCCCTAAATGTAAGTGACAACAGGGTAACTCTGTCACACATATTTCCTTTCAATCAGACATCACCTTGTAGTTCCCTGTGACATTATCTTTCATGAAGAAGAAATAATGTCTTGGCCAATCCTAAGGCTTATTCTGCCATGATAGTGAGTACCTCAGAAACATTTCTGAATATTGTCAAATTGGAGCATAAATGCTCGAATAAATGAACTGCTACCATGCATTTATCACCATGTATGATTCTTAAATGGTCTGCATCTAAGGTGCTATGTGACTGTCATTATAAAAATATTCAACTCTTTCAAGTTTACAAATTGCTTTATATATACTGTCACCAGGGTCTAAACAGTCCCATAAAGTATAGGAATACTAGCAATATCTCTACATTAGAGATGACAAAACTACTTTGAAAATGTCTAAAAAAGCCCTGACCATACTTATGAAACTAAATTGCTAGAGGCAGGATTTGAATGCAGAGCTTTGCACCTCCAAGTCTAGTATGTTAGCACTATACCATGTTCAGAAGAAAGTTTTACAATATAAATGTTTCTCAATTAGAAATAATTGAATAATAATTTGAATAAACTCATTATCAATGAACAAAGATATCTAAAATGTAGAAACATTGTCCTCAAATACCGTTTGCTGGTTGTTGTTTTGCATTAAATTGGTGACTTTTTTTTAACTGTGTCCATCAGTAACTTTTAGAAAAATAGGGGCTTATTTCAGATACAAAGAGATGGGAAACAATTTATAAAAGATCATTGTCTCAATAGGATCATGAAATGGTACAGAATGTTAGAGAACTGACTAGGATCCTCTGTGGTAGGAGAAACTATGATAAGCAATGAAGTCTAGAGGGGAAAAATATGATTGAGAAGAAATAAGTGTCTGCTTGAATATTTTCCCATTCAATACTTACAAGTTTCATTTCTAAATTTAAATCCCTCTTCCCCAAATTATTATACTTAAAATAAAAAGGAACTCATTCATATACTTCCTTATTTAATTTTATTTATTGAATTTATATTTATGCTGTATTTGTGAATGGAAATATATACAGACAGAATGTTCCAAAAATTTCAATAATGTTTTATTCTTTTATAAAGCATTGACATTTGGAGGAATTAGAAAAGGGCTCACACAGAAGATACCTCATCAGTATCTGCAAGGAAGAAAGAAAATAATCATAGCATAGGTAAGAAGGGAAATTATTCCATAATTATAGGATTATCTATGCAAAAGCAAAGAGAAGAGAGAGGGAGTGGATATGGTATATGTGAAAAAGAGAGATCAGTATGACTCTATCAGTGATTATAAAATAATGGTTTCTGTGAGATTAGAGAGATAGATTGCATCAAGTAATATAGGATTTTAAAAGCTAAACAAAGAAGGTTATATTAAACCATAGAGACTGTGTGAGTGCAGAGAAGAGTTATAGAAAGAGAAAAATTTGGCATCTAAAAATGTGTGATGAGGGAGAAGAAGTAAATTATGAATATGGAAAATTAAGAGGAGTTTATTGACAATAGAGAAGTTTCGGGGAAACATTCACTTTTGGAAACAATGTATATGATGTCTGGGGTACATAAAGTTTAAAATATGCAATAGTCAAATAGTAATGCTAAATTGAAGATTAGAGAGAAGCTATGGATGTATATAGAGGTCTGGTAGGTGGCACAGACATTAATTAACCCCATGGAATCTAATGAGATTACCAAGAACAAAGGGAGAAGGGAAGACAATTTAGAAGTGAATTTTAAGGAACTTCCAATTTAGAGAGAATGATATGTAGCAAAGGAGAGTGAGATTGCAATATCATATATATATATATATATATATATGTGTGTGTGTGTGTGTGTGTGTGTGTGTGTGTGTGTGTGTATGAGCGAATTATGTCATGAAATTTTTGTTTGTACTTCATTTTTGATGAGGAGGAATGACATCAAGATGTTGGGATCTGGGTGGAATGGGCTTACCTATGGTTTGTCTGCCTAATACAAGTTGGAAAGGCTCTACCACAAGATAGGCACAAGTAGTTCATTAGAACATTTGGATTGGAAATGATTCTGGTTTCCTTTAATCCTACTCTACTTTTGCTTTCCTTATAAAACACAGTTCCTTCTTTTAAGTGGTTATGCCATGCTGTGTGGTCCTCTACCAGTCTCCCATGTGTCTTAATGGATACTGTAGTCTTCAAAGAGACCGTGCTAATGTTTTTATATACCACTTCTTCTGACCACTTTATGAGTGTTTACCTTTGAGAGTTCTCTGTAAAATAGTATTTTTGGTAAATGTATGTTTGTTATCCTGGCTAAGTGACTAGCCCCCTGGAGTTTCCCCTTTGCAGAAGAATTGGCTTAGTACTTATCTCCAAAAAGGAATTCAATATCAGTGTTGTTGTTGTTCAGTTGTTTTGATCATATTGGACACCTTATGAAACTTTTGGGGGGTTTTCTTGGTAATGATATTGATGAAGTTTGCCGTTTCCTTCTCCAGTTCATTTTACAGAAGAGGAAACTGAGACAATCAGGGTTAAGTGAGTTGACCAACATCACTGATTATCTGAGGTCAGATTTAAATTCAGGAGGATGAATCTTCCTGAGTCCAGGTCTGACCACCATCAACTGTGCCACCTAGCTTCCCTAAATATCTGATATATACCTATTTGGATGTGGTATCTACTGAATTCTCTGGCAATAAGAGCTGGTCATCTCTCAGGTCTACTAAATTTCATGTTGTCAATAAGTATGCACATATTACATGTGCCTGAAATGAATGAAATCATCTTCACACACACACACACACACACACACACACACACACACACACACACACACACAGTGACTGCTTAATGCCACTGCTGCTTCAGTCTAGTGAGAAGATAACCCCATGCTCTGGGCTAATGGAATGCAGGTTGAAGCCACAGCTTTCAATATATTCATGCATGCTGTTTTGTCATTCATCTATCAACATAGGCCTTTAAGGCAGATAGATGATACAGCCTACAGGACCTGGAGTCAGAAAACCTAAGATCAAGCCAACCTCAGACTCATAGAAGCTGAGTGACCCTGGTTCAGCCACTTGCCTAACCTTTCCCATCTATAAAATGAGCTAGAGAAGGAAATAGCAAACCAGTATAATAAAGTCTCCAGGAGAAGAGGGTAGTCAAGGGTGTCAAAAGCTGCAGATAGGCTGAATAAGGATTAAATGTGAAAAGGTCTTCATATTTGGGTATTAAGAGATCATAGGCAACTTTAGAAAGAGAGCAGTTTGGTTGAGTGATGAGACCATAGCCCAGAGTCTGAATACAAAAAATCAATAAAAACTTATTTGTTTACTATATGCTAGACCCTGTGCAAAGTACTTTGCAAGTATTATCTCATTTGATCCTCACAACAACTCTGAGAGGAGGGTGCAATTATCCACATTTTACAGTTGAGGAAACTGAAGCAGGCAGCAATTGACTTGCCCATGGTCATAAAGTTAATAAGTGAAGAGGCAGGATTTGAATTCTATAACAACAGTTCATGTTGATGAGGTGATATGTGTTTACACCCAGGTAGTTAGAGCAGAGAAGAGGACATATATGAGATAATACAAAAAAGTACATTTATCAGACCTTGCCAAACTTGTTTGACTCTGGAGGTGACAGCTTGAGGGATTGGGAGATTGCTATAATGAGTGGTTTAGGGACAATATTATGAATTTAATTTAGAATTTGTTGAGTTAAAGATATCTATGAGACATCCAGGTTGAGGTGTCTAATAAATTTGTGGAACAGAAAGAATGGATCTCACATATGAATATATATGTATCTTATTGAAGATACTCATATATAAAAATATGTATACATATATATATATGTCCATATACATGTGTATATATACTAATGATTTTTCTTTTTCATCATGCTATATCTATCATCCATCTGTCTGTCTGTCTGTCTATCTATCTATCTATCTATCTATCTATCTATCTATCTGTCTGTCTGTCAATCATCCATCTACCTAGCTAGCTATCTCAATTGTTAACCCTACCAGAAAATTAACTTTTCAGATCCTCAACTTATTTCTTGTTCATCTTTTTGATGGATTTGTCTAAAAATGATAATGGTATACTGCTGTCCAAAGATAAATTCTTTCCATATATTTTAGTTTTTTCTATTTTCTTATATTGCATCCCTTTCAGTGAATGCAAATTATATATTTTATTTCATTTTGATGAATTTGAGCACATTATAGTTTTTTCTTAATATATTTTAATAATTTTATTTTACTTTTATTTAGTCTACTTTCGTGATAGCCTTCCTGCTCTTATGAATTCTTCTAAGGCAAAATAAATGTCTATAAATTATTTAAACTCTGTAAGAAATTATATTTTTCAAGTATGATTCTTGTTATTTTCCTATTACATTAAATACTCATTTATTTTCCTTGTTTTTCCTCTTTCCTTATAAAGAAGAAAGTAGAGGGGAAAATAAATGCAATTTACATTAATAATGTAACTGAAGTGGTCTTTTTTCTATTATTTCTCTCTTCATCCATTCCAGACTAGTGTTCCGATACTGTCTTTCTCTTAAAATGGCTGGAGTGCTAAATGTGGGGTCCAGAATATCTGGGTTCTAATCCTTTCTCAAACATTTGCTCTGTGATTCTGAGAAAATAATTTAATTTCTTGCCTTAAATTTCATAATCTAAAAAGCAGGAACATAACAGGTTTTGGACTTTTTGAGTGTGAGATGCTAATGGGACATCCCTTTGAAATGTACAAAAAACAGTTGGGGATTTGAGTGGAACTTAAGAGAGGCCAGAATGGAGTATGTAGATCTATAATTATTTGCTTAGACATGACAACTGAAAATATAGAAATTGGTAACATCCCTAAGCAACATAGAAAAGAGATAGAAAAGAAGATGGTGCAAGATAGAGAATTGGTGAATACACATACCAATATGGAAGGACCATGAGGTGGATGAGTATCCAACAAGAAAGACTGAAAAGGAGCATTTAGATAGGTAGGAAGAAAAGCAAGAGAGCAGTGTCATGGACACTAGAGAGGAGAAAAAACTTATATGAAGAGTGTGATCAACGGTGTGAAAGTTGAAGAGAAGTCAAGAAAGATTAGGAGTGTTAGGCAGCTAGGTGGCACAGTGGATAGAGCACTGGACCTGGAGTCAGGAGTACCTGAGTTCAACACCGACCTCAGATACTTAATAATTACCTAGCTGTGTGGTCCTGGGCAACCACATTGCCTTGCAAAAAAAAAAAAAAAAGAAAAAATATCAGGAGTAGAAAAAGGGAAATAAGAACTGATAATTAAAAGATCACTGGGAATTTTAAATAATTTTCAGGTTTTTTCCAATGTTAATTTTTTAATTACGTGTAAAAACAATTTTAGCATTTTTTAAAATTTTGAGTTCCAAATTCACTGAATTTTCCTCCCTAGCCCCTTCATTGAGAAAGCAAGCAATTTTCTATATTGTCATGCAAAATATATTTCTACATTAGTCATATTGTGAAAAAAACAAAGATTAAAAAAAGTTTAGAAAAAGCAAAGTAAAAATGTGTTTCAATCTTTTATCAGTTCTTTTTCTTGTAATGGACAACATTACAATAATTGTATTGCTGAAAATAACTGTCATTTAAAATTGATCACATACAATAAATCTTTTAGTGTGTGCAATATTCTCATGGTTCTGATTACTTCACTTTATATCTGTTCATGAAAATATTTCAGGTTTTCTTCCTTTTTTCCCCCCCAAAAGCCTCCTATATGCCATTTCTAATAGCACATGAGTATTAAGTAATATTCATATACCACAATTTGTTCAATAATTTTTCAATTGATGGACCTCCTGCAATTTTCAATTCAGTGTCATCATGAAAAGAGCTCTTATAAATATTTTTTTACATACTGTTTTTTTTGTTTTTTTGAAAAATATCTTTTGGATATTGATCTAGTAATGGTATTGCTGAGTCAAAAGGTATGAACAGCTTTATAGTCTTTTATGCATAATTCTAATTTGCTCTCTGGAATGATTGGATCAATTCACAATACCACTAGTAGTGAGTTAATGTCCCATTTTCTCAAAACCTCTCTAACATACATTATTTTCCAGTTCTGCGATATTAGTCAATCTCATAGGTGTAAATTGATTTCTAAGAACTGTTTTATTTGCATTGCTTGAATCAACAATGATTTGGAACTTTTTTTCACATGACTGTAGATAGCTGATTCCTTTTTCAGAAAACTGCTTGTTTATATTTCATGACTGCTTATCAGTTGGAGAATGACTTGCTGTTTGTAAATTTGTCTTCTTCATATATTTGAGAAATAAGGCTTTTATCAAAGAAACTTGCTATATTTTTGTTTCACTTAACAGTATTTTTCCTTCATATTTCCTTTTCCTTCCTTTTGTTCTATATATCTCATTTTACCTTGTTCTTTCTAAAAAGTGTTTTGTTTCTGGGTTACCTTTTTTCTTAATAAGTCATTTTTTATATCCACTCCTTCCCTTCACATCTATCTCTTGTCCCTTCTTGGACTTTCCTCCTACTTCCTGATAGGTTAAGATAGATTTCTATACTTAACTGAGTGTGTATGATGTTATTGCCTGTTTGAACTAATTCTGATAAGAGTAAGGTTTAAGCACTGCCCAATCCACAGCCACCCCATTTTTCCAATCCATTTTAAAAATGCTTTTGTCCTTTTATATGAAATATTTACTCCATTCTGCGTTCTCCCTTCTCCCAGTGTACCCCCTTTTCCCACTATTTTGTTTTCTTTTTATATCTCTTCCCATCCCATTCAGCTCGCATCTCTGCCCTCTATGTACACTCCTTCTAATTATCCAAATAATTGTAATTTAGTATTTTAAGTATCATCTTCTTATGAAGAAACGCAGAGTTTAAACTTATCCAAAACATTACGATTTCTCTTTCCTGTTTACCTTTTTAAATACTTTTATTCGGTCTTGTACTTGAAAGTCAAATTTTCTATTCTGCTCTGGTTCTTTCATCAGGAATGTTTGAAAGTTCTTTATTTCAATAAATATTAAGTGTTCACCTAAAGGATTTTGTTGGGAAGACCATTATTGTTTGTAATCTATCTACTTTACCATTCTGAATAGCATATTCGAAGCCTCAATTATCCTTTAATGTGGAAACTACTATATATATATGTGTCATTCTCTCTATGATCCCATGATATTTGGATTGCTTTTTTTTTTCTGGATGCTTGCTATATTTTCTCCTTGATTTGGGGCTCTGGAATTTGGCCATAATATGCCTGGAAATTATCATTTTGAGAGTTCTTTCAGATGATAATTTGTGAATACTTTGCATTTAATATTTTAACCTCTGGTTCTATTATATCTGAGCAGTTTTCCTAGATAATTTCCTAAATTATGATATATTGTCCAGGTTAATTTTTTTCAGTAAAATATTTCATATTTTCATCTATTTTTCATACCTTTGATTTTGTTTCTTTGTTTCCTGATTTCTCATGGAATCATTACCTTTTACTTGTTCAATTATATTTTTTATTGTATTAATTTTTTCAGTGAGCTTTTACCTCCTTTCAGATCAGTCAATTCTACTTTTTAAGTCATTCTTTCCATAACAAATTTTTATATGCCTTTTCCGCAATTTGGGTAATTCTGTTTTTTTTCAGTATTATTTCTCAAATACATGTAAATATAATTTTCAACAATAGTTTTAGTAAGATTTGAGTTCCAGATTTTTCTTCCTCCATTCTTTACCTCCCCCCTTGTCAAAGAGTAATCCAATATAGGTTATACATACATAACTATGTTATACATATTTCATCATTAATCATGTAGTGAAAGTAGAAAAATAAGGAAAAAACATGAGAAGGAAAAGCATAGAACATAAAACAAATTAAAAATACTGAAAATAATAACTTCAGTCTATCTTCAGATTCCATAGTTACTTCTCTGAATGTGGACAGTATTTTCCATACAAATCCTTCTGAAGTCTGTCCATGCAATGATTTTTTGTAGTATTCCAACAGATTCATATAGCACATTTTGTTTAACCATTCCCCAATTGATTCTTTCCCACTACAAAGAGAGCTACTAAAACAGTTTTGTATTTGCAAGGTTTTTTTTAACCTTTCTTGATGATCTCTTGGGGATATAGACCTAATAATGAGATTATTGGTTAAAAGGGGACACACAGTTTTATTGTCCTTTGGAGAAAGTTCCAAATTGCTTTCCAGAAAGGTTGGATCAGTTCACAACTATACCCACAAAACATTTGTGTCCTAGTTTTACCACATCCTCTCCATCAGAAATCATTTTCCTTTTTTGTCATTTTGGTCAATCTGATAGGTATAAGGTGGTACCACAGAATGGTTTTAATTTGCTTTTCTCTTATCAATAATGATTTAGAGAATTTTTCATATGACTACAAATAACATTAATTTCTTTTTTTGAGAACTGCTTCATCAAATTATTTAATCATTTATCAATTTGGCAATGACTTTATATCTTATAAATTTGATTCAGTTTTCTACAAAGGTTAGAAATGAGTCCTTTATCAGAAACAGTTGTATTGTAGCGTAAAATGCTTTCTATTAGTATTATTTTCAATTTACTTAAAGGCTTATCAATTTATTGTTTTATTCATAAAGCCAATTCAGTTTTATTTATTACTGGAATAATTTTTTTTATTTTCAATTTGATCAACTTTTGTTTGATTTTCTGAATTTCCAATTTGGTATTTAATTGAGAAATTTTAATTTGTTCTTTCTGAGATTTTTTTTTAGTTATTTGCCAAATTCATTGATTTTTCTTTTGCTGTTTTTTTCCAAGTTAGCATTTAGAGATATAAAATTTCCACTAATACCTGTTTCAGTGGTATGCCACTCACAAGTTTTGGTATGTTGTCTCAATTTTGATATTATCTTGGATGAAATTATTAATGATTTTTGTGAATTATTGTTTGATACACTCATTCTTTAAAATTAGGTTATTTAATTTCCAATTAATTTTAGTCTATTTTTCTATGGCCATTTATAACACATGATTTTTATTCCATAAAGACATGAAAAGATGTGTATTATATTTCTGTCTTTCTGTAATAAAATATGAGATTTTTATGTCCTAATATATGATTAATTTTTGTGAAGTTGCTATATACTTTTGCAATAAAAGTACTTTCCTGTTATTATTCATTCAGTTTCCTCCAGGGGTCTATCATATATAACTTTTCTAACATTCTATTCACTTAACTACCTTTTTTTTATGGTTAGATTAAATAATTCTGACAGAGGGAGGTGGAAGCCCAACAGTATCATTTTGCTGTATATGTGTTCCTGTAGCTCATTTAGCTTCACTAAGAATTTTGAGTTTATACTATATTTAGTATTGAAACTACTTCATTGTCCATGATAACTTTTTAAATTAATTTTTAATAAAGATATTATTTGAGTTTTACAATTTCCCCCCCAATCTAACTTCCCTCTCCACCCCACCATGGAAAGGAATCTGTCAGTCTTTACTTTGTTTCCATGTTGTACCTTGATCCAAATTGGGTGTGATGAGAGAGAAATCATATCCTTAAAGAAGACAAGAGAAGTCTAAGAGGTAACAAGATCATACAATAAGATATCTGTTTTTTTCTAAATTAAAGGGAATAGTCCTTGAACTTTGTTCAAACTCCACAGCTCCTTATCTGGATACAGATGACACTCTCCTTTACAGACAGCCCAAAATTGTTCCCGATTGTTGCACTGATGGAATGAGCAAGTCCTTCAAGGTTGAACATCACATCCATGTTGCTGTTAGGGTGTACAGTGTTTTTCTGGTTCTGCTCATCTCACTCAGCATCAGTACATGCAAATCCCTCCAGGCTTCTCTGAAATCCCATCCCTCCTGGTTTCTAATAGAACAGTAGTGTTCCATGACATACATATATACCACAGTTTGTTAAGACATTCCCCAATTGAAGGACATTTACTTGATTTCCAATTCTTTGCCAATACAAACAGGGCTGCTATAAATATTTTTGTACAAGTAATGTTTTTACCCTTTTTCCTCATCTCTTCAGGGTATAGACCCAGTAGTGGTATTGCTGGGTCAAAGGCTATGCACATTTTTGTTGACCTCTGGGCATAGTTCAAAATAGCTCTCCAGAAGGGTTGGATGAGTTCACAGCTCCACCAACAGTGTAATAGTGTCCCAGATTTCCCACAACCCATCCAACAATGATCATTATCCTACCTGGTCATATCGGCCAATCTGAGAGGTATGAGGCGGAACCTCAGAGAAGCTTTAATTTGCATTTCTCTAATATTTAATGATTTAGAGAATTTTTTCATATGGCTATGGATGACTTTGATCTCCTCATCTGTAAATTGCCTTTGCATGTCCTTTGACCATTTGTCAATTGGGGAACAGCTTTTTGTTTTAAAAATATGACTCAGTTTTCTATATATTTTAGGAATGAGTCTGTCAGAATCATTAGTTGTAAAGATTGTTTCCCAGTTTACTACATTTCTTTTGGTCTTGTTTACATTGGTTTAGTCTGTGCAAAAGCATTTTAATTTAATGTAATCAAAATCATCTAATTGGTTTTTGGTGATGTTCTCCAACTCTTCCTTACTCATAAACTGCTCTGCTTTCCATAGATCTGATAGGTAAACTAGTCCTTAATCTTCTAATTGGCTTATAGTATTGTTTTTTATCTCTAAGTCCTGTAACCATTTGGATGTTATCTTGGTAAAGGGTGTGAGGTGTTGGTCTAATCTAAGTTTCTTCCATACTAAGCTCCAATTATCCCAGCAGTTTTTATCAAAGAGGGAGTTTTTATCCCAATAGCTAGACTCTTTGGGTTTATCAAACAGCACATTACTACAATCCTCTCCTGCTTTTACACCTCCTAGTATATTCCACTGGGACACCACTCTATTTCTTAGTCAATACCAAACAGTTTTGATGACTGATGCTTTATAATATAATTTTACATCAGTTGGGCTAAGCCACCTTCTTTTGCACTTTTTTTTATTAAGCTCCTGTCAATTCTTGACTTTTTATTTCTCCATATGAATTTACTTACAATTTTTTTCTAACTCATTAATGTAATTTTTTGCCATTTTGATTGGTAGAGCACTAAACAGATAGCTAAGTTTTGGTAGAATTGGCATTTTTATTATATTATCTCTACCTATCCAGGAGCAGTTGATATTTGCTCAGTTATTAAAATCTGATTTAATTTGTGTGAGAAGTGTTTTATAATTGTTTTCAAAAAGATTGTGAGTCGGTCCTGGCAAATAGACTCCCAAGTATTTTATTTTATTTTATTTTATTTTATTTTATTTTATTTTTTAGGTTTTTGCAAGGCAAACGGGGTTAAGTGGCTTGCCCAAGGCCACACACAGCTAGGTAATTATTAAATGTCTGAGACATGGATTTGAACCCAGGTACTCCTGACTCCAAGGCCAGTGCTTTATCCACTATGCCACCTAGCCTTCCCCCAAGTATTTTATATTGTCTGACATTACTTTGAATGGGATTTCTCTTTCTAGTTCTTCTTTCCTGTATCTTGCTAGACATATATAGAAAAGTTGAGGATTTATGAGGGTTTATTTTATAACCTGTAACTTTGTTAAAATTGCTAATTGTTTCTAGTAGTTTTTTGGATGATTTTTTGGGATTCTCTAGGTAGACCATCATGTCATCGGCAAAGAGTGAGAGTTTTGTCTCTTTCTTCTCAATTCTAATTCTTTCAATTTATTTTTCTTATCTAATTGCTGATGCTAACATTTCTAATACATTATTGAATAGTAGTGGTGATAATGGGCACCTTTTGTTTCACCCCTGATCTTATTGGGAATGACTCTAGCATCTCCCCATTGAGTATAATGCTTGTTGATGGTTTCAGATAGATACTGCTAATTATTTTAAGGAACAGTCCATTTATTCCTATACTCTTAGTGTTTTTAATAGGAATGGATGCTGTATTTTGTAAAAAGCTTTTTCGGCATCTATTGATATGATTGTATGATTTCTGATAGGTTTGTTGTTGATATAATTGAGTATACTAACAGATTTCCTAATATTGAAACTACCCTGCATTCCTGGAATAAATCCTACTTGATCATAATGTATTATCCTAGTGATAACGTGTTGTAATCATTTTACTAAGATTTTATTTAGCATTTTTGCATCTATATTCATCAGGGAAATAGGTTTATCATTTTCTTTCTCTGTTTTAACTCTTCCTAGTTTAGGTAACAGCACCATATTGGTTTCATAGAAAGCGTTAGGCAGAGTTCCATCTTTCCTTATTTTTCCAAAGAGTTTATATAGAATTGGAACCAATTGTTCCTTAAATGTTTGGTAGAATTCACTTGTGAATTGATCAGGCACTGGGAATTTTTTTTTTTAGGGAGTTCAATAATGGCTTGTTGAATTTCTTGTTCTGAGATAGGGATGTTTAGGTATTTAATTTCTTCTTCATTTAACCTGGGCAACATATATTTTTGTAAATATTCATCTATTTCCCTTAGATTATCAAATTTATTGGCATAGAGTTGGGCAAAACAATGTCAAATTATTACTTTAATTTCCTCCTCATTGGTGGTGAGTTCACCTTTTTCATTTATGATACTAGCAATTTGGTTTTCTTCTGTCTTTTTTTTTAATCAAATTTACCAGAGTTTTATCAATTTTATTGGTTTTTTCATAATACCAACTTTTGGTTTTATTTATTATTTCAATAGTTTTCTTGCTTTCAATTTTATTAATTTCTCCCTTAATTTTTAGAATTTCTAATTTGGTATTTAATTGGGGATTTTTGATTTGTTCTTTCTCTAATTTTTAGTTGCATATTTACTTCATTGATTTCTTCTTTCTCCAATTTATTCATGTAAGCATTTAGAGCTTATAATATATCCCCTGAGAGTCACTTTGAATGAATCCCATAGGTTTTGGTATGTTATTTCATTGTTATCATTATCTAGGATAAAATGATTAATTCTTTCTATAATTTGTTTTTTGGTCCACTCATTTTGTAAAATGAGGTTATTCAGGTTCCAATTTGTTCTGGGTTTACATCTCCTTGCCCCTGTATTGCATATGACTTTTATTGCATTGTGATCTGAAAAAGATGTTTTCACTATTTCTACCTTTCTGCAGTTGATCATTAGGTTTTTATGTCCTAGTACATGGTCAATTTTTGTATAAGTTCCATGTACTGCAGAGAAAAAGGTATATTCTTTTCTGTCCCCATTCAGTTTCCTCCATAAGTCTACCATATCTAAATTTTCTAACAATCTATTTATCTCCTTAACTTCTTTCTTGTTTATTTTATGACTTGATTTATCTAGATCTGATAACAGGAGGTTGAGGTCTCCCATAGTAGAGTTTTGCTGTCTATGTCTTCCTGTAGTTCTTTCAGCTTCTCCTCTAAGAATTTGGGTGCTGTCCTACTGGGTGGATATATATTCAATATTGAAATGACTTTATTGTCTATGGTACCTTTTAGGAGGATAAAGTTTCCTTCCTTATTTCTTTTAACACTATCTATTTTTTTGCTGCTGCTTTGTTTGAGATAAGGATTGCTACCCCCTTCTTTTTTTTACTTCAGCTGAAGCAAAATATATTTTGCTCCAACCTTTTACCTTTACTCTATATGTATCTCTCTGCTTCAAATGAGTTTCTTGTAAGCAGCATATTGTAGGATTCTGGTTTTTAATCCACTCTGCTATTTGCTTACCTTTTAAGGGAGAGTTCATTCCATTCACATTCAAGGTTATGATTACTAATTCTTTATTGCCCTCCATGCTACCTTCCCTCTGTTGTATTTTCCCCCTTTCCCACCCTTTATCCATATTCCCCAATATTTTGTTTCTGAATACCACCCCCTTCAGTATGTTTGCTCTCCTATATCACACCCTCCCCCTTTCTTTCCCCTTTCCCTTTTTCCCTATTCCCTTCCCTCCCTTTTGTTATTTCCCATTTTTCTCCCACTCCCCTTCCCTTTCTCTGTACCCCTCCCCTTTTCCCCTTTTAATACTTTAAAGGTTAGATGTTTTATAAGTTAACTGAGTATGTGTAGGTTGACTTTAAGCCAAGTCTGATGAGAAGATGCAGGTGTTTCTCATTTGCTCCCTTCTTCCCCTCTATTACCATAGGGTTTTTGTACCTCTTAGTGTAATGCGATTTACCCCATTCCATCCCCACCCTCCTCCAGTCTCTTTCCTGTACCCCTTTTTAAGGAGGTAGTGTTTTTTAGATCATTCTTTATGAGTCACAGAAAATTCTGAGTGTCTGTTCCTTCTAGTTCAGTATATTCTATCAAATAGAGTCAAAATTCCTGAGAGTTATTAGATTCTTTCTCCCAAGTGGGGATAAAGTCAGTTACATCTCTGTAGATAGCAGTCTCATGGATAGGTCATGAATGTCCATCATTTCTGGCTGGGTATATTCTCTCTGTTCGAGTTACAATTCTCAAGATTTATGAGAATCTTTTTTCCCCCATGCTGGGATATAGCCAGTTTCAATTTACTGGATTGTATTTTTTTCTTTTACCGCCCCCCCCTTTTAACCTTTTCTTGTGTCTCTTGAACCTCCTGTTTGATGTCCAAATTTTCTGTTTAGCTCTGGTCTTTTCATCAGAAATTTTTGGAATTCTTCCATTTCATTAAATGTCCATCTGTTTCCCTGGAAGAGAAGGCTCAGCTTTGAGGGAAAGTAGATTCTTGGCTGCATTCCAAGCTCCCTTGCTCTTCGACATATCTCGTTCCAGACCCTTCGATCCCTTAATGTTGATGCAGCCAGGTCCTGCGTGATCCTTACTGTGGCTCCTTGATATTTAAATTGTTTCTTTCTGGCTGCTTGCAGGATTTTCTCTTTTATCTGATAGTTCTGGAGTTTGGCCACAACATTCCTTGGTGTTTTCATTTTAGGATCTTTTTCTGGTGGGGATTGATGTATTCTTTCAATAACTACTTTGTCCTCCGATTCCATGATATCAGGGCAGTTTTCCATCACTAGATCCTGTAATATTAAGTTCAGGCTTTTTTTTCTCTTCACTGTTTTCAGGAAGTCCTATAATTTTCACATTGCCCCTCCTTGATCTATTTTTGAGGTCAGTGGTATTTTTAATGAGTTATTTTACATTTGCTTCTATTTTTTCTATTATTTGATTTTGTTTAACTGACTCTTGCTGTCTCATGGAGTCATTAGTTTCTGTAGACTCCATTCATTTTTGGGGGGAGGAGTTTTCTTCATTAACCTTTTGCACCTCCTTTTCCAATTGGTCAATTGTACTTTTGAAAGAGCTTTCCATTTGACCAATTGAGGTTTTGAGAGAATTAATTTCTTTTTGCATTTGCTCATTAGAGGATCTGAGAGAATTATTCTCATTTTGTATTGATCCATTTGATGATGTGAGTTATTTATTCTCATTTTGTAATTGTCCAATTGCACTTTCTAAGGTTTTGTTTTCTTCTTGCAAGGTATTAATTGTCTCTCCCAAATTTTTAAGCTCCTTCCTTATTTCTTCAAGGAATTCTTTCTGTGCTGAAGACCAGTTTGTATTCTCCTCAGAGATTCCAGGTCTCTTTGAGTTACGTTCTTTTCCTTCCAAGAATTTTTCAATGTATCCACCTTTCCACTGACCCTTCTTCATTTTGCTAAGATCTGAGTGGGGGGAGGGGCTAGTTTACAGGGGCTTGGAATTGCTAAAGGCTTTACTCACTGAGTGCAGTTTCTCTGGCTGGCCAGTAGGTGGTGGTGGTTGCTTACTCTGGAGTGTCTGTGACCTTGATTGAGGCCTTCTCCCTTTGCTTGAAGGGAGGAGTTGGAGCTATTGAATTCTTTTGCCTTCACTCAATGGTGGGCTTTACCCTGGCCTGAGGTCATTCACTCTCTATTGTCAGGTGGGCTGCTTCTTCTGCTCACACACCTGGGCCTGAGGCAGAAGTAGTTTGCATGTTTGCTCTGGGAAGAGGTCTGAGCTGCAATGGGACTTTTTGGTTCCACAGACCAGAGGGACCCAGGGATGGTGTCCTTAGCTCTCCTATACCAGAACTCTACACCCAGCTGTGTCCCCAAGCTCCCTGGGGACAGCACCAACACCAGCATCTCTGCTCCCTAGTTGACTCAAGCCCCTGCCCTCTAGCCCCACTGCTGATCCAGCAGGTCCTGCTCTGGGGCCATCAGACTCCTGGTTCCAATTCAGCTGCTAATCTTGCTGATTGGGGCTGATCTGCCCTCTGATCCCAGACTCACCTGCCCAAATTCGTCCAAAGCTGCTGCTGGAGACAAATCCTGAGGTAGATGTTCTTTCTACTGGATTTTCTTTCTGGGTTTTGTGGGTCAGATTTCTTTTAAGATGTTTGTTTCATGGGATAGATGGGGAAGAGATCAAGAGACTTTAGAACTGTTCCTGTCTTCTCTCTGCCATCTTGGCCGGAAGTCTGTCCATGATAACTTTAAGGAAGATGTGGTTTCTTTCCTTATCCTTTTTAAGGAGAGTTACTTTTGCTTTAGCTTTGTCTGAGATAAGGAATACTACCCCTGCTTTATTCACTTAAAGTGAAGCATGATATATTCTGCTCCAACCTTTCACCTTGATTCTGTGTGTATTTCTCTGAGTGAAATGTGTTTTTTGTAAACAATATATTAAAATATTCATAGATTTTAATATACTTTGCTATCAGTTTCTGTTTTTCAGGAGAGTTCATAGCATTCATCTTCAAATTTGTAATTACTGACACTTTATGGCTCTCCATGCTATATACTCTCCCATTGCACCCTTTTCTCTCCTTTCACCCTATCCCTCTTCAACAATATTTTGCTTCTGAATATTGCTTCCCTCAATTTGTCACTTTTTTATCCTCCCTCTTCTTTTACTTTCCCCTTTTCCTTTTCACTGTCTCCTTCCCCCCCTCCCTTCTATCAGTTTTTCCTTCTTTTCCCCTTTCCACTCCTAATTCCCTGTAGGTAAGATAAATTTCTAGACCCAACTGATTGTATATGTTATTCCAACTTTGATCCAAATTCAATGAAAGTAAGATTCAAACAATTTTCACTCCTTCCCTTCATTCTCTCTGTTGTAATAGGTCCTTTGTGCCTTTTCATGTGACATAATTTCTCCCATTTTGCCTCCCCCTTCCTTCAATTCCAGTATAATCCCTTCTTTAAAGTCTTATTTTTTAAAATTATTCCATCAAAAACAACTTATGTCCATACTTTTTGTCTAAGTATTCTCCTTTAAAAAAGATAGAATTTTCAGGGTCTCAGACATCCATATAGGGATGTAACCAATTAAATATTATTGAATAACATTCTTTTTTTTTCCCATTTACTTTTTTATTTATCTCTTGCATCTTCTTATTTTTTTTTGCAATGCAATATGATTGTGAATTGCCCAATGTCACGCAGCTAAGCATTAATTGTTTGATGCTGGATTTGAACTCAGGTCCTCTTAACTCCAGGACTGGTGATCTATCTACCATGCTACCTATCTGCCTTACTTGTGTTTCATGTTTGATGATCATATTTTCTCTTCAGCTCTGGTGTTTTTATCAAGAAAATCTGAGTCACCTATTTCATTAAATGTTCATCCTCTCCTCTGAAAAAAAATGCTTAATTTTTCACAGCTGGTTCGTCATTGTAATCCAACATCCTTTGCCTTCCAAAATATTATATACTAGTCCTTTTGATCCTTTAAGGATGATGCTGCCAAGTCCCATTTAATTAAGACTATTATTCCTTGGTATTTGAATTATTTCTTTCTAGGTGCCTTCAGTTTTCTCCTTGATCTGATAATTTTGGAATTTGGGTACAATATTCCTTAGAATTTGCATTTTGATCACCAGGAGGTGATCAATGGTTTATTTCAATAACTATTTTACCTTCTGGGTCTAGGATAACAAAACTTGATGGTTCATTGAAAGATGATTCCAGAGATTTCTGGTCAAGATGACTGAGAGAAGATAGACACTGTTTTAAATTCTCCTGGTTTTCCTTAAAAACTAACATGAACCAAATCTCTTAACAGATTTTGGAACCACAGAAGCCAGAGAAGAACAGAGGAGAACAACTACCAACAAGATCACAGGGGATCATGGGTGAACCTGAGTGGAGAGGAGAGACCCAAAGCAAGGGTAGAGGGGTGAGACTGGGGGACTGACCTGAGAATAGCAGTGGAAGAATTTACTGTGTGTTGGGTAGGAGAGCTCCAGCACTGTGGCCCAGATATCTATCTGGTACCCTCAGCTAGTCTGTGATTCCATCTGAGTCCTTTCCCTCATCTCCCATTCCAGTGGGAGAATTTGACATTCTCCAGAACAAACTCCTCCTTGTGTTTGCACCTTTACCAGAAGCTCAGGTGTGGGTGGCAGATCTCCCCCAGAACTAATTGGGGATTAAGTAGATTAGATATCTAAAACCAGGACCCAGCTCAAACCCTGCTTTCCCCACCCCCACCCCCAGGCCTAGGGAGTAGGCCACTGATCAACAACACAGACAATCCAAAGCTTCTGCTGTCCTACAGGCCAACCTAAAGAGTAAACCCCTGATATCAGAAAGGCCTGTAGGGATCTCAGTACCAAACTTCTGTGAACCAGCCCCACTACCAGCACAAGAAGCAAGGGAAAGGTTCCAAAATTAGGAAATAATAGCACAAAGGGGAGTCCATTGAATGTTACCTTGAAGCCAAGGATCCTAGTTTGGAGAGGACTAGAGCCTCCTCTGAGGAGAATATGAATTGGCCTCCAAATCTAAAAGACTTCTGATAAGAGATCATAAAGGAGTTTCAAAATCAAAAAAGAAAAATTGGCAAAAAGAATGCAAGATAAAATTAACATCTTACAACAAGAAAACAAATCCTTTTAAAATATAATTGAACAAGTACAAAAAGAAAATCTCTCAAAAACACAATTGGGAAAATGGAAAACTCCTTCAAATATAGAACTGACCAATTGGAAAATGGTAAATTGAAGGAAACTCTTCTCTAAAAAAAGATTGGAATATGTGAAAACTAATGACTTTGTGAAACACCAAGAATGTGGTAAACAAAATAAAAAATGAAAAAAATAGAAGAAAATGTAAAATACCTCATTGGCAAAGCAACAGACCTGGAAATTAAATCCATAAAAAACCATTTAAGATTCATAGAACTTCCTGAATATCTTGAAGAGAAAAAAAAAAGTTTGGACTCCATACATCAGAATATAGTGAAGAATTGCCCTGATATACTGGAAGGGCAAAGTAATTATTGAAAGAATAGATAGATCCACTCCTGAAGGGGATCCCAAGATGAAAATAACAAGGAATATTGTGGCCACACTCCAAAATTATCAGATCAAGTAGAAAATCATGCAAGATGCCAGAAAGAAAAAAATTAAATACCAATGAGCCACAGTTAGGATTACACAAGACATAGCTGCATCAACATTAAAGCACAGAAGGGTCTGAAATACGATATTCTGGAAATCAAGGGAGCTTGGAATGTAGTCAAGGATTCACTATCCAGCAAAACTGAGCCTTCTCTTCTAGGGGGAAAATGGGCATTTAAGGAAACTGGAGACTTTCAACTTTTCCCAATGAAAAGAGCAGAGTTAAACAGAAAATTTGGTCTTTAAACAGGAGACTCAAGCAATGCATGAAAAAGGGGAAAAGGGGAAAAAGGAAAAACAACTGTTATGCAATAAGATGAAATTGGATATATCCTTATCTAGGAGAAACAGTCTCATAACTCTTGAGAATTGCAACTCTATTATTAGAGGTGGATAAACTAAGCCAGAAGTAATAGCCACTCATGACTTGTTTATGCCTCTGATAGAACAATTTAAAAATAATATATCCATAAAAGGGGAAACATGGAGAAAGGAGGAGACTAAATAGGATAAATTACATCATATGAAGAAGTGCAAAGTACTTATTGTAAAAGATGGGAAGAAAGGAGGAGGTGAGAACTACCTGATTCTTACTCTCATCAGATTTGACTCAAAGAGGGATTAACACAAACAAACTTGAGTTTAGAAACTCAAATTACCTTTTAAATATTAAGAGGGTAAATGGGAAGGGAAGAGGAAAAGAGGAAGTGACTGAAGGAAGGGAAGGAAGAAGGGGTAAAGGGAAAGGGGAAAGAAAGTGGAGAGGGATTGGATAGAAGGAGTCAAACACGCCAAAGGAGATGGTATTCGGAAGCAAAATACTGGGGAATAAGGATAAGGAGGGAAAGGGGGGGAAATACATGGAGGTAAGGTAGAATAGAGGGCAATAAAGAAGTAGTAATTATAACTTTTAATGTGAATGGGACGAACTCTCCAATAAAATATAAGTGGATAATGGTGTTGATTAAAAAACAGAATTCTATAATATGTTGCTTACAAGAAACATATTCAAAGCAGAGAAATACATACAGAGTAAAGGAAAACGTCTGGAGCAGAATAAATATATTATGCTTCATCTGAAGTGAAAAAAAAGCAGGGGTAGCAATCCGTTTCTCAGACAAAGTAACTGCAAAAATAGATCTCATTATACAAGTGAAAAGGAAGGAAACTATATTCTCCTAAAAAGTACCATAGACAATGAAGACATTTCAATATTAAATGTGTATGTACCAAGTGTTTTAGGACCTAAATTCTTATTCAGGAAGACATAGGCAGTAAAACTCTTCTGATTGGACATCTCAAACTTCCCATCTCAGAATTAGATAAATCTAACCATAAAATAAACAAAAAGGAAGTTAAGGAAGTAAATAGAATGTTAGAAAAAGATATGATAGACCTTTGGAGAAAATTGAACAGGGACAGAAAGGAATGTACCTTTTTTTGCTGCTTTTCATGCCACCTACACAAAAATTGACCCTGTACTAGGGCATAAAAACCTCACAATCAAATGCAGAAAGGCAGAAATAATGAGTGCATCCTTTTCTGACCATGATACAATAAAAATATCTGGCATTAATGGGCCATGGAGAGATAAATACAAATCTAATTGGAAACTAAATAATCTCATTTTAAAGAATGAGTGGATCAAACAACAAATTATAGAAAGAATTAGTGATTTCATCCAAGACAATGACAATAATGAGATATCATACCAAAACTTATGGGAAACAGCCAAAGCAATCATTATGTGATATGTTATATCTCTAAATGCTTACATGAATAGAGAAAAATGAAAGCAATGAACTGAATATACAACTTAAAAAGTTAAAGAACAAATTAAAGACCCCAATTAAATGCAGAATTAGAAAGTCTAAAAATTAAAGGAGAAATAAATAAAATCAAATGCCAGAAAACTATTAATTAATAAATAATATCAAGAGATGGTTTTATGAAAAAACAATAAATAGATGAACCTTTGATTTATTTTATTAAAAAAAGAAAGAAGAAAATCTAATTATTTGTATCAAAAATGAAAAAAGGTGAATGCACCACCAATGAAGAGGAAATTAAAGTAAAAATTCAAAGCTATTTTGTTAAATTATATGCCAACAAAATTGATAATCTGAGTGAAATGGATGAATATTTACAAAAATATAAATGGCCCAGGTTACATTAAGAGGAAATTAAATACCTAATTAATTCTGTCTCAGAAAATGAAATTCAACAAACCATCAATGAACTCCCCAAGGAAAAAAATCTCCAGGGCCAGATGGATTCACAAATGAATTCTATCAAATGTTGAAGGAGAAATTGGTTCCAATTCTCTATAAACTCTTTGGAAAAATAGGTGAAGAAGGAACTCTGCTTAATTTCTTCTATGACATCAATATGGTGCTGATAAGCAAACCAGGAAGAGTCAAATAAGAGAAAGAAAATTATAGATCAATTTCCCTAATATGGATATAAAAATACAAAGAGATTACAAATCATCACTAGGATAAAACACTTTGACCAAGCACCATTTATTCCAGGAATTCAGGGTTGCTTCAATGTTAGGAAAACTATCAGTATAATTGACTATATCAATAAGAAACCTAACAAAAAATCATATGCCATACCATTAAAGCTGTGTGGTAATGACCAAGAAACAGATTCACTGGTGGATCAGTGGAATAGGTTCGGTGCAAAAGAGACAGCAGGGAAGGCTTATAGTAATCTGCTGTTTGATAACCCAAGGAGTCCAGCTTCTGGGTTAAGAACTCACTCGTTGATAAAAACTGCTGGGAAAACTGGAACATAGTATGGTAGAGACTAGTATTAGTCCACAATCTCACACCCTCTACCAAGATAACGTCACAATAAGTGCAGGATTCAGATATAAAACACAATATTATAAGCAAATTAGGACAACAAATAATCGTTTACCTATCAGATCTTTGGAAAATGGAGCAGTTTGTGACCAAGGAAGAGCTAGAGAACATTATAAAAATAAATTAGATAATTTTGAATTCATTAAATTAAAAAAAAGCTTTTGCATAAACAAAACCACTGTAACCAAGATAAAAATAATGTAGTAAATTGGGAAACAATTTTTGCAACTAGCCTTTCTGACAAAGGACTCATTTCTAAAATATATAGAAAACTGAGTCAAATTTGGAAAAAATCCAAGCTATTCCCCAATTGACAAATATTCAAAGAATATGCAAAGGCATTTTCAAATGAGGAACTCAAAGTTATCTAAATTCATATAAAAAATTGCTCTAAATCATTGCAAGATATGAAAATGAAAGCATCTCTGAGGTATTACCTCATACTTCTCACATTGGTCATATGACTAGAAAGAATAAGGATCCATTTTGGAGGGGATGTGGGAAATCTGAGACACTGGTGAATTTTTGGTAGAGTTGTAAAAAGATTCTTGCAGTTTAGAATTATGCCCAATAGGCAATGAAAATGTGCATGCCCATTGATCCAGCAAGACCACTACTGGATATATACCCTGAAGAGGTCATGAAAAAGGGCAAAAATCCCCACATGAACAAAAATATTTATAGTAGTTCTGTTTGAAGTGCCAAAGAACTGGAAATGAAGGGGATGCCCATCAATTGGGGAATGGCTGAAGAAACTGTTATATATATATATATATATATATAAACTTGCATGAAATGATGATGAGTGAGATGAGTAGAACCAGAATAACATTGTGTAACATAACATCGGGCAATGATGAACCTTGATAGACTTGCTCATTCCATCAGTGCAATATTAAGGGACAAATCTGGTAGATCTATGATGGAGAATACCATCTGTATTCAGAGAAGGAACTGTGGCATTTAAACAAAGAACAAAGATTATTACCTTCAATTTTTTTTTAAAAAAGTCATCTTATGTTTTACATAACTATGCCATCTCTAATGTTTTATTTCTTCCTTAAGGATATGTTTTTTTCTCTCAAGGCATTCAATTTTAATTTATGCATATCATGGAAATAAATGTAAAGATTATCAAATTGACTTCTGTTGGGGGGATTGGGGGAAGAAGGGAGGGTGGTGAAAAATTATAAAATTCAAAACCTTGCCAAAAATGATGGGTAAAAACTACTATTGTGTATAATTGGAAAACAAAGTATTTGTATTAAAAAAAATTAAACTACCAAAGTGAAGCATCACAAAGCTAGAAAAATAATAATGACTGCTATATTTTTAGTACTGAAAAAATTTTTAACAAAAAAGATGATGTCCAGTCTCTTTTATTTTTTTTTATTATGGTCTTCAGGTAGTTCAATGTTTTAATTTTTTATTGTTTATTTAAGACAGTGGCATTAAGTGACTTGTCCAAAGTCACACAGATAGGTGATTATTAAATGTCTGGGACCAAATTTGAACTCAGGTCCTCCTGACTTCAGGGTTGGTGCTCTATCCACTGCATCACCTAGCTAACCCCCCAATTATTCTTAGGTTTGTTTTTTTTTTGGCAAGGCAAATGGAGTTAAGTGGCTTGACCAAGGCCACACGGCTAGGTAATTATTAAGTGTCTGAGGCCAGATTTGAACCCAGGTACTCCTGACTCCAAGGCCAGTGCTTTATCCACTGTGCCACCTAGCCGCCCCTCCAATTATTCTTAAATTAGCTCTCTGAATCTAATTTCCAGGTTAGTTTTTCCAATTTTTTTCACATATTCTTCTATTTTTCATTATTTTTAAAATTTGCTTGACTGATTCTTTATGTCTCATAGAGTCATTAGCCTCTTCTTGTCCATATCCATTCTTCAAGGAATTATTTTCTTCAGCTAACTTTTGCATTGAATTAAGAGGCTAGTTATTCAGATGAGAAGAAGGGGGTGAGCAATGTATTGAGAGGTTTGACGGGAAAATGGTATGAAAAGAAAAATGTATGAAAAGAAAATGAAGGGGGCAGCTAGGTGGCGTAGTGGATAAAACAGCAGCCCTGGAGTCAAGAGTACCTGGGTTCAAATCTGGTCTCAGACACTTAATAATTACCTAGCCGTGTGGCCTTGGACAAGGCACTTAACCCCGTTTGCCTTGCAAAAACCTAAAAGAAAATGAAAACGAATTTGAATAATTTTAATCTCAAAGAAAAAAATTGTTGAGAGATAGTCATAGAGGAGATTCAGATATGACAGTGGGAAGTAAGGAGTAGCTGAACTTTTCCATAGGGGCCAATGAATCTTGGATTATGAGTAACTGTGCAACAGTAATAGAACAGGTGGTCATCAGGAATTATGTCTCTGTTAACAGGAACTATTGTGAATAAAATTAATTTCTGTAAAATTTAAAATTCTAAATTATGGTGAAGAAAATCCAAGTCATTTATTTAGAAAAAAATAAATATTTTGTTATATGGAAGGTATACTAAGAACTAGCAACTATAATTGAAAATAACATTTATTAGTGTAAAATGGTACCTGATCTGGATTTGAAAGGAGAAGAATCCATTAAAAAGACATGGATTTGAGAAAAAAATGCCTTCCAGACTTGGTCCGTAATAATGAAAGGACACAGAAGTGATTAAGAATTTCATGTTGAGAGTAAAACCAGTTTGCCTAAATGTCAGCATCAAAATGGATGAATTATAATGCAAGAGCTGTTGTGGTCATATTATATTTTTGTAAATATTTATCCATTTAACTTAGATTCTTAGATTAATATTTTAAAAAATGCAAATTATTCAAACTTACAGTAAAGGAAATAGAATACTTAAATAACCTAACCTTAGGGTGAAAAGCTAAACAAATCATCAGTAAAATCTCGAGAAAATCCCTAAGACTAGATGAATACAAACATGTAAAGAACAATTACTTCATATCTATATGAGCTACTTGTAAAAAGAGACAAAGAAGGAATCCTCCCAATTTCCTTCTTTGATACAAATATGGTTGGGTTTTTTTGTTGTTGTTATTGTTTTCAAGGCAATGGGGTTAAGTGACTTGCTCAAGGTCAAACAGCTAGGTTATTATTGTATCTACGGGTAGATTTGAGCTCAGTCCTCCTGACTCCAGGGTCAGTGCTCTATCCATTATGTACCTAGCTTACCACATATATGGGTCTAAACCAGATAGAGCAAAAACAGAAAGAGATATCAATTTCCTTAATGAATATCAGTGCAAAAATTTCAAAGAAAATAATTAGCAAGGAGATTACATCAATATGTCACAAAGATTATGCATTCTGACTAGGTGGGTTATTAAATGGAAATGCTTACTATAACAATAAGAGAAGAAAAATCAAAGTAACTAGAATAAGTGAGGAAACAAAACTATCACTATATACCGATGATATGATGGTATACTTAAGAGAATCTGAGTGAGTCAAGTAAAAAACAGTTGAAATAATGAACAATTTTAATAATACTGCAGCTTATAAAATAGATTCACATAAATCCTTAACATATAAAGAAATTATCACCAAAATCTAACAGGAAGAGGTGGAGAAATTCCATTCAAAATAACTACATACAATATAAAATACTTTTAAGTATATTTGCCAAAACAAATCAAGCAACTATATAAACAATTGCAAAACACTTTTCTTGCAAATAAATTCAGATCTAAATAACTATAGAAATATTAATTGTTTATGTATAGACTGTTTTTATACAATAAGAATCAAAATTCTACCTAATTAATTTACTTATTCAGTGTCATATGAATCAATTTAATAAAAATTAGTTTTTGGAGATTGAAGCAATAATAACAAAATTCAGAAGAAAAAGAAAAGGTCCAGATATAAATGGGATCAATGAAAAAATATGAATGATGATGGTATAGCAATACCAGATCTCAAGATATATTATGAAAAAAGGTAATAATCAAAAGAATCTGGTACTTGCCAAGTTATAGAACAATAGAATACATTAAGTACCTTAATATACCCTTGTAAATTACCATGGTAATCTAGGGTTGCTTGATTACTACTACCACCTCCTTTATGTGTTTATATTTTCTATATCATATGACAGACATTTTCTATACCTCTGTACTGTGGACCATATTGGTCCGGTGTTGCCAAGGTGATCACAGGTAGGACTTGAAATTCAGTAAATCTAAAACCTTTTTAGAAGTGAATTAATTGAATATTTGCCCACATATAGCCTCCAAATGATATTATAAATATGCAGATTACCCTTGGCAGAAAAAATGTTTCCCACCCCTTACATAGAGTATAACAGATTCTGCTCTAGATCTTTTGCTTAATTTTGTGTGTCTCTTCAACAAATGTATTTCTTGTATACAATGAAATTTCTTGAATTTAAAATTCATGTTTTTCTATTCATCTCTGGTTTTTCCATAAGGAATACTTGAAATTACTTAAATATCATTTTTTCTCTCTCAAAGAGTTATGCTTCTTTTTGAGTGTAGGTAGCTCTTGGTTGTAATTTTTGGTTTTTTTTTTTTTTTTGAATTCCAGAAGATCACATTCCTGACTCTTTTTTTAAAAAAAAATTATTTATTTAAGGTAATGGGATTAAGTAACTTGTCCAAAGTCATGCAACTAAGCAATTATTACCTGTCTGGGGCCACATTTGAATTCTGGTACTCCTGACTCCAGGGCTGGTGTTCTATCCACTCTACCACATAACGTCCCATTTCTGACTCTTAATATAGAAATTGCTAAATCTTTTATTACCTTGACATTGACTCCATGGCATCTGAATTGTTTGTTTATAGCTGTTTGCAATATTTTCTTCTAATACAGGAGCTCTAGAATTTGGCTATAACATATGGAAGTTTTCATTTTAGAATTGCATATGGGAGGCAATATGTAAATTCTTGCAATTTCTATTTTACCCTCTAGTAAATAGTGAGCTGTTCATACCCTTTGACTCAGCAATTCCAATTATAGGCTTATATCCAGAAGAAATCATAAAAAATGGGAAAAACTTCACATGTTCCAAAATATTCAGAGCAGCTCTTTTTGAAGTAGCAAAGAATTGGAAATTGAAGGAATGCCTATCAATTGGGGAATGGTTAAATAAGTTATGGTACATGCATACTATGGAAAACTATTGTTCTTCAAGAAACCATAAATAGTCAGACTCTAGAGAAGCATGTAATGACTTACCTGATCTGATACTGAGTGAAGGGGGCAGAAACAAGAGAACAATGTTCACATTAACAACAGAATTTTGAGATAATAAATCTTGATGAGGCAGTTGCTCTCAGTAGTTCAGATAGTTAGGACAACTGTTAGACCAGTTATAGACAATGATATCCCCATCTAGAGGAAGAAAAACAAAACAAAACAAAGCAAAATGTTTCAGAATCTGAGAAACACTACATTCACTTAAAAAAAACTCATGCATTTCTTTTCCTTAATCCTAATTCCTCTTACCAAAATGGCTAACCTGTAAATATGCTTAACACAAATGTGTTAAGTACAATAATAACCTGACTTGTTGCTGCTGAGGGGAGGGGGGTGGGAAGGGAGGATGGAAGGAAATTTGGTAACTTAGAAATATGCATACTCATGTGGATGAATGTTAAAAAAAAACTTTTATAACATGTATTTGGAAAAATAAAAACATCAATTAAAAAGACTGCAACATTCCTTGATAATTTCTCAAAAGATTATTTTTTGGATCTTTTATTTTATTATGGTTTTTAGGTTCTCCAATATTTCTTAAAATATCTCTCATGATTCTATTGCACAGGTTAGTTATTTTTTCCAATGAGATATTTCATTTATTCTTTTTCATTCTTTTGCTTTTGTTTTATTGTTTTGTGCTGTCTCAAGGATGATTTTCCTTTTTTGTTCTTTGCTTCTTTGACTTTTTGTACTTGGCCAATTTTCCACTTGGCCAATTCTGCTTTTTTAAGGAGGTTTCTTTAGCTGATTTTTGTTCCTCTTTTACCATTTGATCTATCCTGTTTTTGAAGCTTTTATTTTCTGCAGTATTTTGTTTTGTCTCTTTTACCAAGCTATTGACTCTTTTTCCTCCATGATTTCCTTGCATAAATACTTTTACCAAATTTAGCTCTTTCTTGCATTTGATTTTTAAAATTATTGTTCAGTTCATCTAGGTGATCATTTTTTGAGTGTCTGAGACTAGGTCACATTTTTTCTTTGAGACTTTTGATGTTTTATATATTTTTTAACTTTGTTTTCTTCTTCTAATTTTGTATTTTTGATCTTCCCCATTATCATAGTAACTTTCTATGGCTATGTTTTTTCTTGTTATTCTTGTGATTTTTGTTTCCTTGCTATTTGCTTATTTTTCAGTTTATCTCTTGACTTTTAATTTGGTGGGGTAACTGTTCTAATACTCAAGGTTTTTTGTTTGTTTGTTTGTGCTGTCATTTTCAGAGATATTTCTGGGAGTTCTGGGAGTTTTCAGTTCTTCTAAGGTGGTATGATCTAAGAAGAAGTATGATCCCAGCTTTTCTGGCCTGTTCTCCTGGTCGTGCAACCACAAGTATACTTCTCTGCCCTGCAATGTGACTCTCTTTCTCTTGGGACTAGAACACAGAACTGTTTATATGTAGGCAATGCAACAGTCCTGCTCCCAATGACAGCAAAGGGTCCCTTGTTATCTATTTGTTCAAATCCTGCTGTCTGTGAGCTTAAAGTTCCAGAAACCTACTTCTGACACTGGACTCAGGAGGCCCTTTGACTGTATTCTACTCTTATCTCAATGAGACAGACCTCTCCTGCAGATTTTCTACATCTTAACCCCCTAAGAGTTCTACTCTATAATTTGGTTGAAGCATAATTGTTTGGAAGGGAATTTGGAAGAGCTAAGGCAAGTTTTTGCCTTTACTTTGCCATCCTGGCTCGGACCTCAATTAAAAAAAAATTATAAAGTGGTTTGAATACAGTTTGGCAGGAAAATGAAAATTTAATTTTTTTTCTAAACAAGATGAAAATTGTTAAATGGACCTTTTTTGACATCAAATTTCAAGTAACTTTCAGTAGTTAAAGAAAACAGCTTTTGAATTTGCTGACTAGGAACTAGTTTCAGAGGTTGTTATTGTTACATTGCAAAACACTAAAATTTTATAACTGAAGCATTATGTAGGTGATAGTGACAAGCTAAATATAAATCTAAGGGGATGGCTATGGGTAAACAAAAAGATAATGGTATCCTTTTACAGAGAGAGAGAAGGTAAAAAACGTGGGATAACTCTGGGGGAAGATATGTAGTTCTCTTTGAGAAATGTTGAATTTGAGATCCCATTCAATATACTCAATAAATAATGATATAGTACTGAAACTCAAGAGATTGCCAGACTAGATGTACAGACATGAGAATCATCTACATAGAGATGATAGTTATGTCCATGTAAGCTAATGGAATTATGAAGTGAGAAAGTATATAGGGAAAATAGGAAGAGCCCAAGACAGAGCCTTGGATATTTGCAAAATTAGGGTATTTCATATATATTTTGATTCCTATAAGCCACATATTGACATAATTTTAAATATAACATTTTTCTACTATTTTATTACATTTTATTTATTTTGTTAAAGATCATTCAATTATTTTAATGTTTCAAGCTATACTTAGGGGTGTGGGCTATACCTGTTTGATTACTCAGGTATGCATGATCAATGGAAAAAGGGAAATAAATTCAATCAGGAGCATAACAAAGACAACTCTGGCTTAAATATGCTCACAATTAAGGCATGGCAGGATATGATAAAGTCAAAAGAAAATTATATCCAAAACTCTCTAGGAAATTTGAGGGTAGATAATTTTCAATTGTAAGGAAGAATTGTTATGCTTGTATGCTCGTATGTGTGTATATATACATATATATATATATATATATATATTGCCTTTATATTTCCATAATTGAGCATAATTATTTGTATATAAAGGACACTTAAAAGTGATTATTGATTATTGATCATGCAAGAAATTTCCCTGATGGAACTTAAGTAAAAATCATTGCCAAGAGATGAAAAGATTTGTATCCAAGCACAGTAGTTGGTGATCGAAAGTGGCAGCTTGTGTGAACAGGAGGCATGGTTGCAATGTGACAAGGGCAACAACAAATTTAGTTGGGAAAGAGAATGAAAGGTAGAGTTCTATCAAATATTAAGAATCTCAGATATTGTAGTGAACTTAGTCTTATCCTTGGCAAACATACTACCTCACATTCCCCATGATATCAAAGTTAACTCATTTTAAGAATGCGAAACATCTATCTTGAGTTTTATAGCATTGAATGAAAGGTAGTTCAATATAGTACAAATGAGACAGTACAAAAGAGTGACAGACTCGGAATTGGAAGAGATGGGTGCAAATTTTGTCTCTAAAAATTCATTGTTGATTTTCTCTGGGCAAGTCACCTGAAGACCTTGAATTCTCCATATATAAAATGAGCAAATATATTTATTCTACCTCAGAAATTTCAGTCACAAATGAAAAAAATGGTAAAGGATTTTAGAAATTTTAAAGTAACTATATAAATGTAAAACTATTAGCCTGCTATTGTATTTTAAGAATCAGTCTGGAGATGAACAGTTGCCTAGGAGATGAGCAACCATATGTAACTTTATTCTTTTTTCAAAAGACACATTGAATCACATGGGTTTTCCTTGTGTCATATACAAGTTTACTTATGCTTTGAAGGAAATCTATATCTGTTGAATGGGATTTTCAGATGTACCTTCTATGCCAAAGCCTTCCTCTTGCTCATATTATTCTGATGTTATATAGTTTGATATATCCAAACTTCCAACATAAGTAACCAACTACAGCGATAGGTAATCAGCTAAAATTGAGACTAAAATTTTTCTATATATTCCCCTCAATTATTTGATTATAAAAATACATGCTTTTCTTGATGTTACCCATTCAAAATAAATCCACAAGAAATAGGACAACTGAGCTAATTCGAAATTTGAATGGGGACTCTGGTTTTAGCCTCACAGCTCTGAGATCAAGCATCATATTATCCCTGTTATTTAATGGATTTTCTAACTTCTCATTAAATAATTATAATGAGTGGGATTAAAGGCAGATAGCTACTATTCTCATATCTATGTACAATTGTGTTTTTTTATTCATGTGACCATTTTTTAAAATTTTCATTTCTTTTATTAGTGATTTGGAGCATTCTTTCATATAAATATTAATAATTACAGTTCTTCTTTTGAACATTATTAATTAATTCATGTCATTTGCCCTCATTTGTCATATTCTAAATACTATTCTGTGTGGGCAGTCCTAAAAGTCATGTTCAAGGGTAACTAATGCCATGACACCCTCATATGATCATTTTATTAATAGAAACATATGTTATATACACCCTGTATATTCTTAAAGAATTTATATGTATATAATGTCTGTCACATTAGTATATATATATATATATACATATATATATATATACATATATATATATATATATACTCTTTGAGCACAAGGATGGGGTTTTATGCACTGTGAGTCTCTTTTAGGTTTTTGTCTTTTTATTGGTATCTTCTGTACTCAGCGTGGTAGCACATTGCAAATGCTTAATAGATGCTTGCTTATTGATGGAATGAAAACTTATGAACAACTTCTGCCCTTCTTTTATGGACCAGGTTCACTCTGGATCTCATTCTAGAAGGTTCACAAAGAGAGCAAGTATCAAATTCAGAATATGCCCAGACAGCTTCTAGGTAGTATCAACATGTATAGAGAAATATGTCAAAAGAAGAAAATAGAATTTGGAGTTTTGAAGATGGAAAAGTTAAACAACCAAGACACACTGGACAAAACAATACAAACTTGCACCTATAGATGTAGATTTGATCTTTTCCTCCAAGTGTTTTGCAAGGTTGGACTTTCAGCCAACTAACTAGAGCAAGAGACAGTTAATGGGAAGTTCTATGGGTCAAATATGATGCTTAAAAAACACAAGAACAACTACAAAATCCTGCAAATGTGGATTCCTTCTTGAAGATATACAATAGGGTGAGAGAATCACCAGAAATGAGAATTCATGAATGAATTGGACTGGAACCTACACAGCTACGAAAGTGCCTAGATCAATTAAACAACAGATACTCAAAATAAAAATGCTTCTAAATTGTTATGTCTTTCTCTGAATTTTAAGACAGGATGTATTCCTGTTTGGGCACAGTTTAAATAGAATTAATATATTTTAGTGATCTCTAACAGAAAGGTCAATCTTTACTGTCCCATGCAATGAAAAGAGATTTGGGTATCAAATTGTACTTTCTAGCCACATCTGCAGAAAAGGATAATCAGCCTCACTAATAGCACATTTGTTCTGCTAAAAAAAATGCATGTCCTATCTGAACTATACTCTGTATACATACTTTATAAAGATTTTTCAAAAGCATCTTTAATCTATGACTCTTATTTTTATCTTCCTTTAAGTCTTCTTTTACCAATTTTATTTTGATGCTTATAAAGATCAGATTTTTTTTTAGTTTTTGCAAGGCAATGGGGTTAGGTGGCTTGCCCAAGTCCACACAACTAGGTAATTATTAAACATCTGAAGTCAGATTTGGACTCAGCTACTCCTGACTCCAGGGCTGGTGCTATATCTACTATACCACTTAGCTTCCCCCAGATATTTCTTTATATCTATTTTTTTAGATTTACAAAACACTTTGGAAGGTCTAAATTAATTTTTTCTTCTAGTGGGATGGGATGGGGAGAGGTTGAGGAAGAAGAAAAACTGCTATTATAATTGTATTCTTTTCTTCTGTGTGAGTTCATAACTCTTTTTCTCTTGTATAAATGTTACAAACAGTTCATATCCCATTGGTGCAGTTATGGGGGGAAAATTTTTTAAAGCGTCCTGCCAGATAGAATTTATTGATCTTAGAATCTTTTCTTTTCTTTTTTTGTGTTTACTTATTTTTATAGGTACATGTAACTTTTCCAAATTTTTCCTGAGAGATTTTCTTTCCTTATGTATCTTCTCTACCCCTTCTGTAAGCTGCTTTTTAATTTTGTTTGCTGTTTTAAAATGATGAGGGGGATTTGGGGCTTTATCATAATGGTTTATTCAGAAATAATGCATTAATTACAATAATTTTTCATTGTTCCCCTGCTTTCTATCTTCTTAAGTATCTCATAAACAATACCACAAAACAGTGCTCTAAATTTATTTTCATTCTGTCACTCCATTTAACCAAAACCTTCAACAGATCATTACCACAGAAAATTCAAAACCACTAATAATTCAGTGATTTTATTCTCTACAACTTACCTTTCTGTTCATTTCCCTAATATATGACCTGTCCTCCACAGACAAATTGACCCCGAACATGACCCTTACTTGCATATCTTATCCATATTTTATTTATCCAGTTCAAATGTTGTCCACTCTTAATTTGTTAGTGAGAACTAAACTATTCTTAATTTATACAATATGCATACATTATATCTTTCATTTACATGAAAATTTGTATTTGTATTTGATCTTATGGTTAGCTAGGCATTCTCTTCTTGCCTTTGGAGACAACTTGGTGTGGTAAACATAGCACTGAATGATGAGACAGAATGACCTGGATTCAAATACCATTTCAGACACTGAGTTTTCCCAATCTGTAAAATTATAATAGGTTTATCTGTGGAACTTATTTCACAGGCTAATTTTTAGGATTACACAAGTCTATTTATATAAAGTTCTTGAAAACTTTGAAATGCTACAGAAATATTAGTGATTATTTCCCCAGCCATACTGTGACCAACTTGAAGACATGGAACAGAGCTTAAGTTTCCTGATATCCTTTTCAGTGCCTGGCCCTGTGCCTTGGACTTACTTTGATTTATTCCTACCAAGGAAGGAAAGACACTGGCTTGTTCTAATAGGGAATTTATTCCTAATAAAGTGTTAAAGACAAATTTTTTTTTCCTATTTTAGGATTCAGAAAATTATCACTAGTTCTATTGTTACCATTGCTACTTTAGATAAGCCAAACACACTTAGAATTTTCTAGCTAGAGGAATTTTCTAAATAGTGGCAAATTTTACCACTGATAGTGGAAAATTTATCCCTACTCTTCTATTTTTGCTACCTTAGGTGGCACAAAAGATAGAATATTTGAGTAAGTCTAAAAGTTTAAAAGCAAGTCTAAAAGACTTGAGTTCAAATGCAGAATTAGATGCTTGCTAGCTGCATGATGCTGGATAAGTTATTTAACTTCCTTCTGATTCAGTTTCTTGAATTAAAATTAAAAATAATAATTATACCTATTACCATGATTATTATTAGATTAAAATAAGATATTTAAAGTGATTGCAGACATTAAATGATAATATAAATATTAGCTATTTTTAATATCATCATCATTATTATTATTACAACTTCCCACTGAAACTCTACTCCTATTTCATTGATATATGGAGATGAGCTTGGGTTCTAGAATACTATAAAGCATATTCTGCAAAGGTTCTAGTGAGCTGAAAATGTTTTAACTAGAGCCAAAGAGGGAATGGTTATATAATGACATCTCTAATTACAAAAATAACTTTGAGAATCTCACCTTCAGGTTTTGCAAAAGGGTATTGACTTATGTGGCCACAACACCTGTTGAAAAATAAAAAATAGATTGGTTATCATATGTGATGGCTACTGTGTGAGACACTCCCAAATACAAGGATCTTTTATATTAATATATATTTCTCTTTGTATCATAAGAACAAATCAATGATGTAGATCACTTAGATACTTTAGTGGGACTGTGATTTCATCTATGATTTAGATCACAAACTGTTTATATGTAGTAATATTGTGAGTCAAATAAGGTTAATGATCTAGGGTGTTTAAGAAGAAAGCTAATTGGTTTGCAGAGAGGAAATTCCCTCAAACTGCTTGGAAGATTCACAGTATATATTCTGTCATTTCCTACTCAGCGTCCAGTAATACAAGTCAACTTCACAGAATATGTAAGAGATATCTGTTTAAGTAGATATCTTTCATACTTTTCATTCTTACATTTGCTCAGTCTTCTGATGTCCACTACTAATCCAAATGTATAGGAACATTGGTAAGTTTGAGGTAAATGAAGATTAATTATTGTAACCCTGAAAATGAGGTCCCAGCCTGCATATTTTTAATCTACTATTCGCAAGCTTCCTCTTTAACTTTATCCCCAAATGGCATGTATTATTTTAGGTATTGGTAGAATTTACCTACCTAGAGGTCTCCAGCAAAGGCTACATGAATTTCTTGTTTGAGGAGTTGTAGGGATAATCCTTCATCAAGTTGTGATTGGATATGATATCCACAGAGGTCTTTTCCAACTCAGAGATTCTGCAGCTCCTCAGTATTGATTTATTCTTTTCCATATTCATAGTGAGAATTCCTTCAACCATGCCTTGAAACTTCTTGAAGGTTTGAATCAAGAAGATGAGATATTAAAAATAAATACCTACTATTAGAGGATGGTCAATTGGCTGGATTTGAAGAAAATTTTAAATATCTTCAAAGCATCATGCCTGAGGTCACTGTCTCCTGGTCTATCTCCCACTGGCTTTTTTCCCTAATGCCTTTGGATCATGTGCAAGCTTGAGGTGAGGCATCTCATTCTGGATTTCAGGATGATAGTTCATAGAGAAGTGAGAGCAAGAAAAAAGAAGGAAAAAACCCAAGGAAATCAGGAAGTAATGGAGGGGAAAGGAACTAGTACCCCAAAGTAATATTAACAACATGTATTATTGTTATCCTAGTGAACAGAAATCCCAATCCTCAGCATTCTATCAGAATCTGGAAAGAAAGTTGATTCCCGAAACCTGAGGAAAGATCAAATAAAGCTCAGTCTCTTTTTCTTTCTTTCTTTTTTTCTTTTTTCTTTTAGTTTAGGTTTCTAATTGAAAACTGAATAATTAAAGATGTAGTCAGGGTCTTTTGCTGCACTGGTTATTAATGCTATTTTAAGATACTACCATATGTCTTTAAATGAGCAAGGGAAATAATGTTTCTGAACCAGCAAAAGATTTTTTCTTGTAAAGGAAAATAAATAAAAATGGTGGAAGGAATAAAGACATATCGGTAGGCATCATGACAACATTTCTGTTACTTTATTTTCAACAAATGGGCAACATTTTCAAAACTGTTTTGAGTGCAAGAATCAATTATAGATTCCCCCTCCATTTCTGAATTTAGAGCAAAAAATATATTTTAAAATTGTGGATGGGGTGAGGAAACAAGATGTAGTTTTGGGGAACAAAAATGGCTATTTATATTGCATGTGGTTTTCCTTTCTCCTTCCATGCCTTGGTGACTTTCAAAGGAAAGATAGAAGGTTTGTTCCCTACTTTTTTAATGTTCTTTGTTTTCTGTGGTTGCTATGTGACAAAGATAGTATGGCAGGAGCTAAAAGTTCCCCTCTCAAGTAGCCAGCAGGGTTCCTAAGGCCAATGTCAAACTTAACTCTATCACATTTAATGAAATCACTTGCTGGTATCTCATTCACCGTTTGGCCATACATCCTGATTTAAAGTTCCCTTTACTCAGTTGTACTTAGCCTAAGGTAAATAAGAGGGTCATATTATATATATATATATATATATATATATATATATATATATATATATATATATATATATATTTTTTTTTTTTGTTGTTGTTGTTGTTGTTGTTGTTGTTGCAAGACAGAGTGAAATGTAGTAGGGGCAAGGTAGTGAGTTGAATGGAGAATGAAATGACCAGCATGTCTATGTCTAAGTCTAACACATCTGTTGCCCCCACCCTACAATATCCTATCTCCCCTCCCCCTTCCCTCTTCTCCATTCTAAACATTCAACACCCCCCAGTTCCTTCAATATTTTTTGTATTACATGAAAAGACTTTTAACCATTCTTGCTGTCCTCCTCAAGATATTGTCCAATTTTTCAAAATCCTTCTTAAATTGTGTTTCACAGTTTTGAACAAAACATTCCAGATCTGCTATGACCAGGACACTGGTCATACTATTATCTCCTTGTTTCTGGAAGTTACTTATATCAGTGTAGTCCATGACCACTTTAGGATTTTCAACTTCCACATGCCAAAGCTACTGCCTATTGAAATTAAAATCTATCAAAATCTTGAGTCTTTTTTCAGGTTAAAACATTTCTAATCCACACATTATCTATGTAGTTGATTTTTTTATTCCAAGTGTTAGACTTTATGTTTATTCTAAAAGAATTTCATCTTATTAGATTCATCCTAAAAGTTATATCCTGTCAACATCTTTATTTATTTTTTTGTTTTCTGAATTTGTCTTCCAGACACAAAATTTTGTATTGTTTGCCCATTTGCTGAGTATGCCATAGATGCATTTCTAAGTCACTGATAAAAGATAAATAGGATGGAGTCAAGCCCAGATCCCTTGAGTATTCTCATGGAAACTTCTGTCAAGCCAATATGTTGCTAAAATGTAGATAATCTAATCTATAGCCTTTCCAGGCAATATTCCCCTGATATAGAATGTTCGTGATTATGGCAAAAGGGGAATAGAAGATTACTCAAGTGTGAATTGATAAAGCCCTGATGGTGTTTATAATCATCATCTTTTTTCTAGTTGGTTCACTAACCATATTTATAATCAATTGGGTCTAGATTTGTTTCCATGAATTGAACTCAAGTTCCCCTGTTCTGGCATTTATATATGCTATTCTCTTAAAAGAAAAGGGAGTAGGAGTAGAGGAAGAAAAGTGTAGTAACTTTTTTTTCACTTTTCACTATCTTTCCAATATCAACATCCAAATTGAAAAAAAAAACAACTCGTAGTTCCTCTCCTTTTAAAACCTTATCTCTGTCTCCTTCCTTTTTTTAGTACAATAGCTGTGGTTTTTTTCTTTTTTATTTGACTCAATTTTATTTTTAGGTTTGAATTTTCTTCCTTTCCTTCCCTCACCCTGGCCTATTGAGAAGACAAAAAAGTCATTACACACACACACACACACACACACATGCATATATACATATATTTATATATAGTATGCAAGTCAGATTCAAACATTAACAATGGGGCAGGAGGAAAGACAGGTGAGAGAGACGGCAGAGACAGACAGACAAACAGAAATAGAGAGGGAAAAAGAGACAGACAGAAAGACAGAGAATGGAATAAAAGACAGAGACAGAGAGAGACATAGAGGCAGAAACAAAGAGACAGGGACAAGCAGAGACAGACAGAGACAAAGATAGAGACAAACAGACAGACACAGAGGGAAACAGAGGGATAAACAGACAGACATAGAATGGGTTAAAGGAAGCAAGGAAGGATAGAAGGATGGAAAGCAAGCAGACAATTAGAAGGAATGGAGGGAGGGGGAAGGTGGAATAAATTGAGGGAGGGGAGGTTTAATTTATGGCCTGAATAGAGCATATTTCATTATTTTATCATGATTCCTTTGAAATTGTGACTGGTTATTGTGTTGCTCAGGAGTTAACTAAGTTTTTCAAAGTTGATTATTTTAATAATATTGTTGTTGCTATTAATATTATTTCAAAATGCTCTCCTGGTTCTGCTAATTTACTTTGCAATAGTTCATAAACTTCCCAGGTTTTGTTTTCTTTTGTGAAATCTACCCCTTCATCATTCATTTTAGGCAAATACTATTCCCTGTGCCATTACTTGTGCAACCAATCCTGAATTAATAGGCATCCCCACAATTTCCAATTAGTTGCCATCACATAAAAGAGCTGCTATAATTATTTTTCCTATATATTGCTGGTATTTTATCTGAGAAAGAATTCTGTGATGCAGACTATCTCCTAGTCAAGTTAGACATTTATTGGAACACCAAAACATTCAGTGGACTGTATTATATGGACAGAAAGATAGTATTACCAAAGAAAAATTTGGAGCAAATTTTTCTTTATATAGGCAGAATAAAAGGAAGAAAAAAATCTGCCAAGTAGATGATTAAATCTGTCAAGTTGAACTCTGGATGCTAGAAGTGGCTCCAGGGACAACTGGCAGTTAGAAAGGGGAGAACTTATATAATTAAGTTATAAATATGCTGTTAAAGAAAGCTTTTCATGTCAAAGGAGACCCCAGGCAGGTCAGGTGCTATTAACAAGTAAAATAAATGTAAAGGATAAGGATAACCTTAACCAGGCAATGCCCTTAAAAATCAGGGGCAGAGGGGTCTGATAAGGGCCATCAGAAGACAAAGGGCCTTGGGCAGGGGTAGAGGCAGCAGTGTGTGAATCATAGCTAGAGTTTCTGGTTTTTAGCCAGAAGATTCAGAGCAGATCAAAATCTTGGGGGACATCTTCAATTAGAGCTTAATCAGTAGGACTCCTTCCTTTTTTGATCTCCTTGAAGTATAAACTTAGTAAGAGAATTACTAGAACAATGGGTATAGGTAATTTAATAACTCTGGGAGCATAGTTCCAAATTGCTTTCCAGAATGGTTAGACTACTTCACCTTTTATTCTTCACAAGAATCAATTACATTGCTACAAAAATGTTTGGTCATAAAAGCATTTGTAGATTTTTTTTTCCTTTCGGGTTCTCCAAACTATAATAAACTCTGAACGCATGGTAGAAGGGAGCTCCATAGAGATTTACAATTTGTCTATAATTTAGAGAGTTGCCTAGGGTATTGAAAGATTAATAAACTTGCCCATAATGATTCAACCAGCAATACAGATTGAACTCCTTCTTGTTGTTCAGTCATTAGTCATGTCCAATTCTTCATGATCTCATATGGGATTTTCTTGGCAAAGATCCTGGAATTATTTCCATTTCTTTCTCCAGTGGATTAAGGTAAACAAAGGTTAAATGACTTGTGCAGGGTGACATAACTAATAAGTAACTAAGACCAGATATGATCTTAGATCTTTCTGACTCCAGGGGCAGCACTCTATTCACTGATAGCCCTAATCTATTTGCCAAGGACATGAATTCAGGTCTTCCCAATTCCAAAGATGACTTTCTATCCTCTCACACAGCACCACCATGGTCCTTTGGATTGCCATATTGCTGTCAATCAAATTTAAATATCGGATTTCAAATATGTGAAATTTTCTCTTGAGTAGCAATATTTTATTTAGGCATATTCAACTGCATTTACTCTTCAGCAACTTTTGAGTTCTATATAGTCATGGCAATTCATTGTCTTTTTTCTGTTAGATCCATTCGCTAGAATACCCATTTGTGCTTCCTGCCAATGTTACCTATTACCTTTCTACTTTCCTTTAAACAATAGTTACAGATGCCTACCCTGAAGATTGACTACTACAGCAATAGCAGATGCCTAAGCCTTGGGCAGATCATTTATCCTCAAGGTTGTTATTTTTATACATATGAATATGGATAGCTGTTATATGCATAACCATATATATATATATATATATATTATATAATATATATATATATATGTATAGGCATTTTTGCTTTTTTTCAAATACTTCCAAAATGACTTATGTGTGAAGCTAGCACCTTAGAAAGTAACCCAACTATGTCTCAACTCACTTCTATTAGAACTCTCTCCAGATTCCTCCACATATTGTTTTCCCCCAATGTGTATTTCTCAAAGAACCTCCTATATGAAACTTCCTTGAGGATGTGGATTTTCTTGTAAGTTTTATTTGTATGACTAGCATATAATGATCCAATTATCTAACATTAAATATTTTATCCATCGAGATTTTGCATGTTGTCAATGTTCTGAACACCAGATTGTTGAAATAAATGTCTAATACTTCATATTTTGTACTCTAATATACTTATTCCTCAGTTTTGGTGTTCCTTTTCAGGTATCAAAGTTAGGTGATCCCTGCTTAAATTCAACATTTCTTCTTACCAATGAAAGGATTTTATAGGATAATTGTAGGCTGTATAGTTTCTGTAGGAAGAAAAATAAAATGAACTCATTCTTCATATTCCTAAGATACCTTCAAAAACAAAAGCACATAAAAAGTGGGAAATGCACATGTTATTTCCATTGCTTAAATTTCTTATTGAAATATCCACAAGAAATTTAATTCCAAATTTTATCAAGGGAAGAGAAAGGAAAGTTAATTTATTAATCATTCTCTATGTGCAAGGAATTTTGTAAACAATACTGTTTTATTTGATTCTCAAAATAGTAGGTGATATTATTGGGAGCCTAAAGTCTTTCAGCTACCCAAAGTCTGAAATAATATTTGAACTCAGGTTTTCCTGTTTCCAGGTCAATACTTTATCTATTTCCTATCATGAGAATGTCCTAATTATTTGCCACATTCGTCACATCTTCACCTACTTAAACATCCTGAATTCCTCCAAAGATTTTGTTGGATGAAATAGTTGCCAAATCTCTCACTATGAGAGATATCTATAGTGTAACACACTCCTGCATCAATGTGTCAATCTCAAATTGTACTCTAAAAAAGTTAGGTAACAGCCATCACCCTAGACATATTTACCTTCTCTTTTCATTATTTTTTTCTTTTAAAAAATTGATTCACAAATAAGTCCCCTAAAACTTTTCCATCAATTGCAGGCATATAGAGGAGCTTGTATACCAATGATCAATTCTAAATAAACATTAACATATGAATCCAGTAAATTAAAATATTTAGGAACGAATCCAAAAAGAAGTGAAAATAAATAACCTCTTGTCCCAATTCCTCTTCAAATTTCATTTTCTGAGGAGACAAAAAAATAATTCTGTTAATAACTTGGAGAAACCAAGATGAAAGGGTATCCTGGAAGATAAAAGTGAGGATAATATACATGAATTGAATGTAATAATAACCAATTAATTTTAGAAACTATGTGCAATATAATTCTAAAATTCTTTAAGTTCAATTTTTATTATATGTAATTTACATTTTTTTTATTTAATCAGTTCAGTTATGTCTAACTCTTCATTGGCCCCATTTGGAGATTTTTGACAAAGATACAAGAGTGGTTTGGCATTTCCTTCTCCAACTCATTGTACAGATTAGGAACTGAGGAAAACAGGGGCAAGTGACTTGCCCAGGGTCATATAGCCAGTAAATGTCTGAGGTTGGATTTGAACTCATAAAATCTTTCATTTAGGTCTGATATTCTATCCACTCTGCCACCTAACAGCATCTACATTCAAAGTTACTACCATGTCATTTTAGCCTTAACAATTACCGAAGCATGTTAAGATTTCATTTATTCCCCTAAATTTTAGTTTCCTACCTACAGAATAAGTAGAAAGCATAGGGAAAAGAAAGCAAACCACATCAAAGAACAGAGGCTTAATTGGTCAAGTATTTAGGGTAGAACAAGGCCTACTGGGCTTTATAGGAATTTACTGACTGTAACTTACTCAGTTATTTCAACAGCTATGCCCCAAGTCATTAACTGAGTGACAGGTCTAAATGCATATTATTGGTGAAATTGCCCAAATAATTGGAGCTGTATTAATTATCCTCACACCTATCTTCTCAAGACTTCACCAACATTGATAACTCTTCCTTATAAAGCTATACTTAGGGAAAAAAATAAGGTGAATCATTAATTTAACTTTTCAAGTTCAGAAGGGAAAATTATGTCCATTCAGCATACCCTTATTCTCTCGGGCATAAGAAGTAAAAAAGTATAAATAAGACAGGAAAAGTGAAATCATAGAATCTTAGAATTGTACAGAACATAAGAAGTACCTGGATTTAAAAAAAAAATGTTCTGGGATAGCTAGGTGGCGTAGTGGATAGAGCACCAGCGTTGGAGTGAGAAATACCTGGGTTCAAATCCAGTCTCAGACACTTAATAATTAACTAGCCGTGTGACCTTTGGGCAAACACTTAACCCCATTGCCTTGAAAAATCTAAAAAAAAAATGTGTTCTGAGCTTGGATTCAGGAGATCTGGATCAGGATATCTCTGCCATATGAGGAAACTTTGGCAACTCATTTAAACTCATTTTCTTAATCTCTTCATTTGAAAATGGGTAGGTTGAATTAGATGACCACCCAACTCTCTTCTGAGATCAAATCAAAAGGTCATCTAGCACAATCTCTCAGATAGATGGTCATTCAGCATCTCCATTAATTCTTACATTAACAAAGATGTATTGTCTTATGAGGGATAGCATCCAATTTTTGAATTAATAAAAGGTACCTGAATTTTCACTTCCCCAAAACCCACTTACATTGCATTGAAATCTGTTTCCTTGTAACTGTCATCCATTAGTCTTCTTCCTATTCTCTAGAACCAAGGAGAATAAATTTATACCTCCCTCCCCTTAGTGTACTTCAATTATTTAACAATCATATCCCTTTCCTCAATTTTCCTTGTTAAACACCTTAAATTTCTCCAATGATTTTCATGTATGAAAATGTTGCCAAATCCCCTCCCTATCCTGCACCTTGTTTTGTCAAGAAATCTAATTTATTTATTCCCATACTTAAATTCAAAATTCAGATTAAACAGACTATACCACAAATAACTGTGCCACCAACTCCCTCTATCTTTTTTTTTCACTTCAATAGATTCATACTCTAGCCTCCTGCTGCTCAATCTGGAATGAGTCATTAATAGCACATCCTCCATCTACAACCTAATGTTACATAAAGTACCATATTTTGTATGCATCACAGAAAACCCTCTAGATGACAGTCCATTATTTGGATAATTTTCAGCTGAGTGCTTAATGCAATAGGAAGTTAGAGAGTGCAGATGAGAGAACAGATTCACAATCTTTGCATCTGGCTTCTATAGGGTCCTATGAGAAATTTAAATATATATCTGTCAATAAAGTGCATCAACAAGGCAGAGGGGTTAAAGTCTCACAGAAAACATCCATTCTGTACAATCCCAATTTTCCTGAGCAATAACAGAATTCTTCTCTGAAATCTCATTACACCGAGGCTTTTTGAACTCTCTAAGAATAGATCTTTTTGCCACTGAAGTGTATTCCCAGTCCTTAGAACAGTGACTGGTACATATTAAATGTTTAATAGATGTTTATTGACTCCCTGACTTCCATACAGATAATGTAGTCCTAATATCCAAAAACTCAAATCTTCTCTTTCACTACTTTCACCATTTCAATTAAAAAATTTTGAGAAAGAAAAAATGCATGCATCTTTATTATTGATGCTGGGTCATCATGGATATCTGAAGCTATACCAGTCAAATGAGCAATGAATGTAAAGACATTCATGATTATAAATCACAAGAAAGTTTTCCCTGAGGCTTCTTGAGCATAGAAAGCACTAAAGTATTTTAGAAATCTATTCACATGGAACAAAATGTCAGCTAAAGATGACGGATGACAGAATCAGAATTTTTGAGCTAGAATTAATTTTAGAAACATAGCCCAAATTCTTTTATTTTATAGATTAGAAAGGGGAGGTCCAAGCGAGTTACTTAATTTTCCCAAGTTCAAAAACCCTGTAGCCTTCAAGATGTTGCAACTCTGGCAGAAAGAATTTTATAATAAAATCAAGGAACGTTTCAGGATTACCTTGGTCTGATGGGAATAAATAGAAAATACATTTCTTTTTTCTGCCTTAGGGTAAAAGTATTTTATATTTTGCCCCAAACTAATTTAAGGCCCAATGAGTATAATATTTCATACTCAGTTTATACTCAATACTTTAAAAGAGGGGTGATGTCTTTTGTGCAGATGTCCTCTCCTCCAAGGCATATTCCAAGTTTCCCAGGCTTTCATAGCAAATTTTTGCCAGTTACAATAGCCTAGAAAATTAGTTATTAATTGATGAGCTTTTCCACACTTCACTTCACTAGTTCTTGCTTGGTAAAGATACAACATATTAGGATCTCCCAGAGCTTCACTATACTGGCATAGACTTGAAGGACCAGTCTCACAATGGAGCCAAAACAACCCAAAGGAGTGGAGTAAGGCATAATAGGCATACTAGAAAGTAAAAATTATTAATTAGAGATCAAAGAAAGGACTGACAGGGAATCAATTTAAAAAAATAAGAATGAAAATACTCATAGAAAAATGTATGAATGGACTACTCTTTATATGCTGTCTTTTTTTTGGTGGGAGTTGGGTGAAAAGAAGGCCCAGAGTTTTGATTTTCATTTATAATGGAAAATTCATACAACAAAAAGCCTCCTCTAATCAAGGCAGTTGTTATAACTGTTCTGCAAGATTTAATCAGCATTCCCGGAGGCAACAAGAGATGAAGGATCCTATCCACAGTTACAAGTGTCTTTGAAAGACATACTTCCTCACTGAAGCTCATCTTCTGACTATTGAATCTCTATCTCTTCACTTAGTATTTGAATTATTAAAAATAAATTATGGGATGAGCTGTCTTTGAAGTAACCATTTAAATGACAGAAAAAATTCACATATCACAAGTCATGGTTATGGCTCACAGAGGTAGATTTGTATAGGGCAAAGAACACTGGGCTAGGATTGAGGACTCCTGGTTTCTAGTTCTGCTAATAATTCTACATTTAATATATTCTCCATTATTGTCATTTTAATCTTTGCATCTGTATTTTAGATGCATTTTCTCTGAACCTACACTGTCATTGCCTTCCAAAAAGTTCATATCATCTCAAAACTTAACCCTTGTTAATTACCTTTCATTTCTTTTGAATATATCATATTAATTTTATCATTATATTATTTATATCATTATATATTAATTTATATGCATAGAATTATCTCATAAAATATTTTTTTTCTTTTAAAAGAGGAGGAAGAAAGAAATCAACAAAACCCATAAATATATTGAAAAAAAATCTCTTCTTTGAGCCTTTACAAATTTTGGGTTGGCTGGGAGTTTTTTTGTTGTTGTTGTTGCGGTTGTTTGTTTTTGTTTATTGGGTTTTTGATGTTTTTTGTTTTGTTTTGTTTTGTTCCTTATTTCCATTTGTATTATGATAAGTATTGTATTTATTGCTTTGTTGAAGTTACTCTATTCTACCAGGCCACTGAAGGCATACTTCACATTAGTTATTTGCATTTATGGACTGATGTCATTTCAATTTGATTCCATAAAAAGTATTGCTATAAATATTTTACTGAAATGAAGCTTTAGGTTTCTTTCTTTTTTTCAATGACTTCCTTGGGATATATGAATATTTGGGATCAAAGATTATAGAATTTAGGCATTGAACCATTGCTATCAATTCTTTATTTATTTCATCACAACAGTTTTTCCAGTGCTTTCATTCTCAAAGTTCATGAAACCTTTTCTCCCCTCACTCTCCCTGCTGATAATATTGCCTGCAATTTTACTAAAATTAATGTAGCTATACCATGAGACCTTCCTCTTTTCACTTCATAACTCATATACCTCAGATACTTCCCTCTGGTCTTTCATTCATCCTTATTTCACATAAAGAAGTGTCTCCTTTCCTTTCCAAGGCAAACCTTTCTCCATGCATAAGTTATCCCATGGTATTCCATATTTTCTAGAATATGCCTCTTCTTTAATCCTTACTCTCTCATTAATCTTGTTTATTTTTATTTAATTATTTATTTGTTTTGTTGTTTGCAAGACACTGCGGTTATGTGACTTGTCCAAGGTCACATAGCTAGGTAATTATTAAGTGCCTGAGGCTGAAATTGAACTCAGGTCCTCCTGACTCCAGGGTTGGTGCTCTATCCACTGCACCAGCCAGCTGCCCCCCCTCATTAATCTTAAATCTCTCCTTATCTGATAGCTTCTATCCTGCCTATAAGTATCCCTCCCCCATCATCAAACAACAACTATATCTCTGTGACTTATCTTCCTCTAACTCTCCTTCCTTTTGATATGAAAGTTCTTTGGAAGGCAATCTACAAATTTCGCTTCTGACCTCATCATTCAACAAAGTTAAGAACAATGTCCTAATTTTCAAATCTATTAGCATTTCCCAATCCTCATAGTTCTTGAGTTTTCTACAGTCTGACACTATTGATTACCCTCTTCGCTTTAAAACTTCCTTTTCTCCATGTTTTTATGATATTACTTTCCCCTGATTACCCTCTTATCTATCAATATTTATTCTTCTCTACCCTTTTCTTGATTTTCACAGAAGTTACATCCACTAACTGTGGGTATCCCCCACGTCTCAATTATGTGCTCTCTTTTCTTCTCCTTCTATAATATTTTGCTTAACAACCACACCATCTCCCCAGGATTCAGTGATCATCTGTATGCAAATGATTCTCATGTCTAGCCCTGATGTAGATCCAATCTTTTTTTTAAATTTTGATTTGTTTTGCTTTTGCAAGGCAGTGGAGTTAAATGACTTCTTGAAGGTCATACAGTTAGGTAGTGTCTGAGTCAGGATTTGAACTCAAGACCTCCCGAAGCTAGGACCAGTTAGCTATCCATTGTACCACTTAGCTGCTCCCTGATGTAGATTTAATCTTGCAAATCCTATTGTTTATTAGCTATTTAGAATTGCATATGTCACAGATATCTTAAATTCAGCATTTCTAAAATTAATTCATTATCTTTCTTAGCCTACCTTCCCATCTTCCATACTCTTCTGTTATTATAGAGGAAACTTCCAGTTTTCATCACCCAAGCTATCAACTTAGGAGTCATCAACAATAACTCCCTTTTTTATTTACCACCCCTATTCAATATGTTGTGAAGTTCAGTTGATTTTACTTTTCTACCACCTTTGTATAATTCCCCCTTCTTTCCTCTAACACTGGCAGCACCCTGGTACCTCCCCTTATCACTTCATACTTAATTTGTTATAGCTTTCTCCCTTTTATGTCCACTAGTCCACTTGGTTTCAACTCCACAGAACAAGATACCCCCTTGTCTCAACCTCCTCCCTTTCCTGCTTCTGAGATTCAGTGAAACTGGACTCCAAATTGTTCCTTTCTCAGTATGTTTTATCTCCTAATTTCTGTTTCTCCTCTGTTTCCTGACTTCCTGGCTTTCAGTTCCCACCTTTTGCAGGAAGTTTTTCCTAGTTCCTAAATCTTAGATTAGACACTTAACAAATTCTTATTTACTCAATGACTTTATTTACATAATTCCAAATTGATTTTCAGCATGGTTGTGAGGATTTACAAATCTACCAGTGCATTAACAATCTCTCTTCCTTCTGAAAGACTTTCCTCCTTTTCTCTTCTCTTCTAATTATGATAGCCTTCTGATTAGCCTCTTTGCTTTCATCTCCTCCACTTCAACCATCCAACATTTAGCACTGAAAGGATTTTCCATGTCAGATGATATCACTCAGGGAGGTGACAAACTTTGACAGCCTCCAGTGGCTCTTGTTTATCTCCAGGATCAAATATAAATTCTTCTGATGGAGATTTAAAATCTTTCACAATCTTCTGTAAGTTTCCAGCCTTACTCCCTTCCACTTACTCTTTGTGTAAGACTCTATCTCTTCATTCTTCATTTGCTCTGGATGTGCAGCTCTGGATTCACTCTCCTCACTTCTGATTGTTAATTTCATAACTCAATTTTCCTTAAACTTCTTTAAAATTTTACTTAAATTCTATCAGCTACTGGAGGCAGAACGCTAACTTCCATTTCCACCCCCAGGCTCCTTCCCCTTAGATTATTAAATACATATATGCATTTATGTTCATATGTCCATACATTATACATTCTTTTGTATTATGAAGTGCAATCAAGGGCTTTTGGTTTTCTTTTTATTCCTAGTACATAATTTGTACATATACTTTATAAATTGTCACAAACAGAATAACGATATACAGAATCTTGGGCAACTAATTTTTTAGTTGAGGGTCACACTTTCCTCATTTGCAAACTAAGGGGGTTAGCACAATACTTAATTCCATCAGTTCCTACATTGTATGACTTACATATATTGACAAGTTATTTCATGACTCTATCTCCTTGGCTATAAGAGAAGGAAATCACCTAAAGGGATCTTGACTGTCCTAGAAGTCAGCAAGAACTAAATTTAAGTCTTGCTTTGACGTATTAGCTGTGTGTCAATGAATAAATCTCTCAGTGACCTAAACTCACTAAATCTATTTTATAAATGAGTTATGCGTTTGCATCAATGGAAACAATTTCTTTACCAGTTCCTCACACTGATGAGATAGCAGATCCAGATTAAAAGATAACTACAAAAGTGATTTTATTTCATATTATTTTGTCTGCAAAATAGGCAAAATTGATTCTATTATCTAGTCTTTTCCTTTATTTGAAAAATGTTTCTAAGGACCCTTGAACTATTTAATAATAACCCATCAAATGATGCATTTTGTAGATCTAAATTAATTCATATGCATTGTATTATTTGATCTGGGTCTCACAAAACCAAATAATGTATGGAATACATAAGAATATTTTTTCCGCTAGACATTGCTTATACCATCCAAGGATATGCATAGTGCTTGTATTTAAAAGTCTGTTACAAGATAAAAATAGTCAGAAGGACAATTTTTCATCTGACTTCATAATTCATTTTCAACAATTGATAAATGATCAAATATAATAGATATCTGAAACAGATGGAGAGGCTAAAAGAATGCTAGAGTTTGACCTAAAGAAAAATCTTCATGGACAATTTTTGTAGGCATCAGTTTACAAATGACATCTAATATAATTTGAATCCAAGGTATGGGAGCAGCCCTGTATTTTGCCTACTTAAACAAAGCGTTAGGTCAAAGAAAAAGAGAATATCCTTTGACTAAATGGGAACAAAGAATTACCATTACTATTATTATTACTATTATTAATATTTTGCTTGCACAAATGGCTAATAACCTTGGTGTCTCAGTAGTAGTGTTGCCAAAGCATATTAACTAAGTGGGAAAATGAAACAGATGCCTCTTGAAGAAATTGAGTCTGATTATCCATTTGCTCAAAAGGTTGGGGAAAATGTAAATTTATTTGAAGATTTTTGTATGTGATTTTTGATTATGTCAATTAGGAGGAAGATTAGCTAAACCACTTAACTTTAGTCTTAAATGGCAGGCTGAACTCCAAAGTGTGGCTAAAATCTGACAAAAATCTATTTAGAAAATACTTTAATAAAATAAAAATATAATACAACAAAGATAATGTTAATTTAAGTTTTTTTAAGTCAATATATGATCAACAGGAATTTACTTCTATTTGAGTTTGTCACTACTTTAAAAGGACAATACATAGAGCAGTGGGCTTGGAAATCAGGAACACTCATCTTCATGAATTAAAATCCATCCCCAGATACTTATTAGATGTGTGACTGTGTACAAATCACTTAATATGTTTGCCTCAGTTTCCCCATCTATAAAATGAGCTGGAAAAGGAAATGACAAAGGATTCCAGTATCTTTGCGAAGGAAACCCCCACAAGTGGGGTAACAAAGAGTTGGGCAGGATTTAAACAATAACATAATATCACTTTAAAAGAATTTCTTGACAAGTGAGATGACTTTCTCAAAGTTATAAAACTAGTAAGCATCAAAGCCAGGCCTTGAACCCAGGTTTTCCAAACTCTATTCATTCCTTTTATATGGACTTTACAATAAAATAATTAATATTTTCCTTCATTTGAATGAAGGAAATCTAATTCTCAAAGAAAGGCAGCCCATACCTATTCTAATAAAGTGCAAATATTGGGCAGGTCCTGCTAAATTGAAATGACTTTGAAATGAAGAAGTGGTGGATTGTATTCATTTTTACTCAGATGGAGTAGTGGAGATATCAGAAACTTCACTATGTCTCAGGATCCACACTGAGTAATATCATAGACCTTTCAATAATAAATATTATACTATATGTTTTATAGTCTTTAAACTTAATCTTAAGTTCTTTATAGTCTATAGGATAGCTAAATGGTAGAGTAGAAAAGAATGCTTTATCTACAATCAAAAAGGTCTGATTTCAAATCCAACCTCAGAGATTTAGCTGCATAATCCTAATCAATTCACTTAGTCTCTATCTACCTCAGTTATCACATTTGTTAAAATGGGAAAATAAAAATACCTACTTCCTATAGTTGTGTGGATCAAAAAATGTAATATTTGTAAAGCTCTATGGAAGTCATAAAGCACAATATTAATGTTAACTTTAAATATACAACTGTATCTTTATGCCAATTTTATCTAGTATTATGCTGGTTTTTTGAATTCTTTTCAGATTTTTCTTTAATTTGGGGGAGGAAAGAAAAATTGGAGTCAACCTCTAATTAAAGTGGTATAGGTAACTCCCAGGAAGAAAATGTCTTAACCGATGTAAATCAATAAATCAGCAAGCACTTTCCAATTGGAGGTCAAAGAGCATTGCTCAGAGGCAATGATAGAGAAATAATGACTTGCTAAAGGTTCTACAGTCTGAAGGGTGGCAAAATTTGGACAAGAAACAAGGTTTTTAATTCATTTTTCTATAGTGTCTCTCTTTCCACAGAGTTTTAGAGGTTGGATTAAAGGCTACCTTTTTTAATTGAAAACTTGCTATATGATATAATTAAAATCTCAAACAATTTTTTCACTAAAGGTTGATAAATGAGAATAAGAGTTGAATAGTGGTAAGTGAAATATTTTGAGAAAAGGAGTAAAGAAATTCAATACACATCCTAGCTTAATTATTTTACTAACATTCTTTCCATTCAATTCTGATTTGTGATTTTATTAATGGTGTCAAATATTTACTGTGTATTCATTGTGTACTTATTGCTCCCAATGCAGACAAAGCTACAAAAACAATAAAACCAAAACCAAACAAAATAGAATCCATAGTGACTAAGAGCTCTTGCTATTATCTTGAATTTTGGTAAATAAAGAGTAGTTTAACTATACTTTCCACAGAGATATGGCAGGAAGAATATCTACATAGAAAGTATGCTTTGTACATAGCAGGCTCTTAATATATTTTTTGCTAAAATTTATGGAATTAAATTGTAAGGATTTTGTTTGTGAATGATGATTAGGAACACAGATGATATTAATGATGTTGGAAGTAGGGTCTTTAAGTTTAACATCTTTAAGTTTAACTTCTGGGTTCTTTAAGTAGTAAGTGCGTAAATGGTTAACAACTGCTTCTCAAAAGTATACACATGATATAGATTTCAAGGTTTGCAAAGTTCATAAAATATATGATTTCATCAGATTTCCACAATAGCCTTGTGAAGTACTGTGGTTATTATTTTTCCCATTTCACATAAAAGAAAGTAGAGACATTTTCACCCAGTCATGTCCAGCTCTTTTAGACTCCATTTGGGGGTTTTCTTGACAAAGATAATAGAATAGTTTTCCATTTTCTTCTTTAGCTTATTTTACATATGAGGAACTGAGGCTAGCAAAGTGACTTGCCCAAGGTCCCCTACTAGTTAAAAACTGAGGCCAGAATTGAACTCATTGTTTTCTTGACTCCAGGCTCAGAGTTCTATCCATTATGTCACCCAGCTGCCCCAGCTGAGCCTTAGAAAAGCTTAACAATTTCCTGTTGGACAGTCAGTCAAGTTGTCCACTTCAGTATAGTACATCTCAGCTCTATATATGGATTGAAGTTGTCAAATGTGAACTCTTGAAATCAGTAGCTATCACTTTTCGTCTTTGCATTCCAAATGCAGCAGAAAGACTCCCAACATGGCAATGAAAACAATAACTCATATAATCATTTTATACTTAAAGAAAATGCCATTTTGAGAGGTCAAATTGTTTGTATGTGGTTCCGAGGTTAACCAATGGCAGAGTTACTGAATGTAGGAGATCTAGAGGTCTTTGCCCTATACCACTTTTCCTTCCATTTATTTTCAAATTATAGAACAATTTCTACTTTAGACTTAGGTAGTAACAAATTATTCCACTGAATTTAGTACACATTTATTGAACATTAAATTAATTAAAAGAAAGGTGGTTGATAATAGAAACAAAGGTAATTTTAAAAAAACAGTTTTTGAATTTGTTTACAATATTGAGAGTGAAGGAGGATAACTATGATTTCATTGGTTTGGGAAATCCCTGAACCAATGAAGGAATTCCTCAATTTATAATCTTAAAATGTTGCCTGAGTCCCTGAAAGGTTAAATTATTCAATATAATCATATAGCCAATATCTACCAGAGGACTTAAACCTGTATCTTTCCAATGCCAAAAGCGTTACTCTACTGATAAAAAGAAAATTATCTTAAAAAACAACAATCCAGGAGGAGCTGTGCAGTTGTTATAGATAGCAAGTCAAAATTTAATGGTAATGATCTAATTGTTGCACCTAGGAGTAGTTTTCTTACACCTCTATTTTTATTTTGTTTCAAAGATTTCATGTTATTAGTTATTTTTTGCCTAAGCGTTACTTAATAAAGGATTTCTGAATTGAACAACCCCAATAATTATTATATACAACCAAAGTTGTACATAATTGCATAAACAAAGTTGTGGGAATGGGCAGTGAAACAATTCTGAAGCCAAGAAAAAGCAGAGAATGGTTTTGATCCCAAAGGGTGATGAGAAACTTTTATATATAAAGCTCACTAAAGGAGATGGTAGTTATGAACTGATTACTGAATAGATATATCAGAAAATAATTATTGAAATAAAAATGATAATTATTTACTAGTGTTTTTAAACTTTTAGCAAACATTTTTCTTTTCTTTTTAAACTTTTTCAATTGATATTTTATTTTACTTTTAGAAATACACATCACACAAGTTTTTCAACATTCATCTACATGTATATGTGGTATATTTTTTAAGTGGCATAATTTCCTTCCACCATCCCTTCTCATCCCCTTCCCCTCAGAGGCAAGCATTCTGGTAAATATCATACATACACATTTATGTTTAACATGTTTACAGATTCATACAGATTATTTTCTGTATGAAGTATTAAGATTAAGAAAAAATAAATAAAACCATGAGATAGGAAAGATAAACATAAGAGAAAAATTTTTTAAAGAGAATGTAGTGTTCATTCAGATTCTGTAGGACATTTTTCTTTTTTTTCTTCCTCTGGATGGATAGCATTGTCTATAACAGATCTCCTAGGATTGTCCTAGCTCTCTGAACTTCTGAGAGAACTTCACCTATCAAGGTTGATCAACTCACTGTTGATCAACTCAATGTTCTCTTAGTTCTGCTCCCTTTGCTCAGTATTACTTCCTGTAATTCATTCCATGCTTCTCTAGACTCTGATCATTCATGATTTCTTACAGAACAATAGTATTCCATAACATTCATTTACCATAATTTGTTCAGCCATTCCCAATTGATGGGGTTTCCCCCAATACCCAATTCTTTGCCGCTTCAAAAAGAGCATTAGATATTTTATTTTTAATTTAGATATTTTTCACAAATATCTAGTCACATAGTAAGAATAAAGCATAATCTGTCCTTCAGTGCTGTTCACATGTAGTCAAGAGATCCAGAGACTGACTCCCTATATCCTTATAGAGAACTTACAAGAGGGTCTCTTGATAAAAATGTACCAAGATGAGAAGTCATGAATGGGTTACAGTTGTCACTGATTAAGGGAGTATCCACATAAAGGTGATCAAAGATCTATCAAAGTATGGAAGCTTCATGAATATTTATTCTCTAAGATGTTCTGGTTAATCAAATGTTTAATAAGTAGGTAAATAATTAACAATAGAAATTACAAATCAAAGATGTGGACCTAGGAAGGAATAAACCCACAAAACAGTAAACAAAATAAGAAGCAAAGTATCTGGTCATTTCTAGGTCAAAGAAGTCTGAAATCAGTTAAAAATAGATGTTTATTCAACATTTTTGTCTACACACACAAAATAATCCTTTTTTTCTTTGTTTCTTTAGGGGTATGCCTTAGTCACTCTGGCTATTTCAGACTTTTATATTTGGCATGATAATATAGAAGAGTAAAAATTAAGCCATGGAAATAGCTTTTTAAGTTCATTATAATCAAACCATCTAGCTGTCAGGAGCCTCTTGTCTCTAAAGACAATTCATTCAAGGAAAGGACTGGACATTTTGATGACTTAAGACTGCACATTCCCTGGTGAGATCATTTTCTGAATAATTTTCTCTTTTGAAATAGAAACCTAGTAAACAAAGTCTGTATGAGGTGAGCCATAACAATGACTTGAAATCTCTTTTGGACAGCAATGACAAGCAAGGGCCAAATGAGACTCAAGACTAAAAGGTTAAAATCTGGGGAGAAAAAACATAAAAGTATTCTGCTGATAAAATTTAGCATTGTATCTGAAGAAATCCAAAATACTGGAAAACTGAAGATAATAAAGGGCAGAATGTGGTGTCCTTAAAAGTTTTCATGCAAAGCCCTGTTGTGGCAGGTAGGTGACCTTCAATTCTCAGTCTGTATCAGGGGAATACAAATCCTGGCAAGGTCTACCAGTCTAAAAGGGCTTTGAGAATGAGTATACTCAAATGAAGTAATAATGAGATCAAGTGCCTTGTCATCATAAAGGAATTACAATGAAAGTCAGCTATTATTATTAGCCCAGAACATACTTGCTGATGTTTGTGATTACTTAGCATACCTAAATTTGGACACATCAACGGAAAGTTGGTTACTAGGGATTTTTTTATTTGTTTTAGTTTATTTTATTATATTTTCTTTTGTTTAGACAAAAAGTTCACTACTAATTGTCGATTACAACTAAGAGAGATAGTTGTGAAATATAACAACAAAATTATATATCATTGAAAAAGGAAAGGAAGTATTTATTAAGTGATTACAGTATTATGTTGGACACTTTGCTAAGAACTTTGGAAATGTTATCTCATTTGATCCACATTATGCTCACTTGATTATCCTCAAATTATTCACATTTGCTCTCAGGAAGGCAATGTTATTATTTCCATTTTCCAGTTAAGGAAACTGAGATAAAAAAAGGTTAAATAAGTTGCCCTAGGTCATATATCTAGTAAGTATCTGAGGTCATATTTGTACTCAGGTCTTCCTTGACTTTAGGTACATCACTCACTCCAGATCACTCCTCCTCCAATCCACCCCCTTTAAAAAAAGTTAAAAAATAACAGTTGTAATCATCAAATACTTGCAAGAATTAGTGGTTGAAACAAGTGATTTCTCTTCTGAAGGTTCTTCATTTTTGTTGCTTTTTTAACTCTTTTTTTAACTCTTTTAACTCTAGTCTAACCTTTGTAGCTTCAATGCTGAGTGTGACTATAAAGTCTGATTATTATATAATGAGATTAGTTCCCAAATTTTCGTGAGGAAATACTTGTTTTTACATTATATTCACACAATGCATTATCAAGTCATATGACACTGACATAATTAAGTAAAGAAATGAGTTATTCTGGAACTAGACTATTTTTAATTTGCTATTCTTCCACCATCACACCTTCTTTTGGCTTCTATTCTATAGTAAAATAGGTGTGAATGGGTGTCTAGGAAAGATGTTCTGTAGGTGGAACATATTTCTATTTCTTTGGAGTTCCTTTCTATTTCTTTGGATGTTGCCAAGGCAGAAAAAGTAAACCAAGAGGGTCACTCGAGTTTGGTGAAGACCAAGACCTTATCTATCTATACATTGTTAAAGAAAGATTGTATCATAGCAGGGAAGAATCATGAGCTAGGAGGGGACCTAGAGATCACTGATTTTAAACTATTTCAGAGATGAGAACACTGAGACTCATGCTGTCAAAGTGACTTTTTTTCAGGTAAATGTCACCTGGCATCAGACATGGGGCTGAAAACTCAATTCTCAAAGCTCTTACCTTGATCTGTGATCCTTCCATTCTGCCTCTATGCATCCCAAGCAGGGGAGCAGTATTGACAACATGAGCCCCTAATTGTGTGAACTTGAAGATGGACTGAAATGACCTGCTACACATACCTAAAGAACAAACTGTCCTAGCTTTTGGTTCATTTGCTCTTATTCACAGATCATTCAGGGGCAGTGAGGTGGTACAATGGATAGAATGCTGGGCCATGAGTCAGTAAGATTTAACTTTCTAAATTCAAGTCAGGCTTCAGACATTTAGTAGCTTATATGAGTCTGAACAAGTTATTTAACCCCATTTGCCTCAGTTTTCTGATGTGTAAAAAATGACCTGGAAAATGAAATGACAAACCATCACAGTATCTTTGCTAAGAAAACCCAAAATAGGGTCATGACGAATCAGACATAACTGAAACAATTGAACAATAACACAAAATTGGCATTTACTGTGGGAACTCTACTATTATTGATTGCAATAATTAAATTCATTCACATGAACTAATATGTTGAAATTATTGGTATATTACTTTATAAAATACTGAAAAATCTCAACCTTTAGGAAAATAATTTATTGTAGGATATTTCTTGTGATATATTTAAACTACTCTTCTTTAAATCTCCATCCTCAAAAACATTGTAATTCACATGTAAGGGAAGATCATCCTGAAAGCTAGGAGGAATTCATAAAAGAGATGGAATACAAACACAAAAGAGCATGCTATAAATCACTAAATCAAAGAATAATATAGCTGGAAGGAATCTTGAAAGGCTATTTTATCTCCCTTGGTCCCATCCCCTGCTTGCAGACAGAATTACCTTTAAAACTTTGCAGTTTTTCTATTTTCATTTTAAAGACCTCTTGGGAAGAAGATTACACAAGAGCTTAGAGATAAAATTCTATTCTTTTATTGTAGACTCTATTTCCTTTCCTCTGGTAGTTACCCTTGGTTCATTGCTATAGAAGAAAATCATTGATTATTTTCTTACATTTAATGCAGCTTTTGATTACTATAGTGCTTTAGTTCCACACACTTTGGATGATGATAATTATGATGGTGATGATGATGAAGATGATGATGATGCATTCATCATATTAGCCAAGAATTTTGCATATTTTCATTTGTGATCTCAGAACAATTTTGTGAAATATATACTACCAATGCAATTCAGCTTCCTTTTCTACAACCTGAACTCTCTGGTTTTCTTTAGCTTCTGCTTTTTATGTTCATTTTCAGATTTTCAGTGCATTTCTCTCTCTTGTGAAATATGATTTAATTTTTAAAATTCTGTCAGAAGATAGTAACAAAGAGTTCAGGTCTGATAGTAATTTGGATAACAACAATTCTCTTTTCTAAGGTTTAATGGAATGAGATCATATGGGTGACTAAAGGAAATTCAAGTTATAGTTACCAAATGTGTTATCAAAACTGATTTTTTCTTCCTTCCTTTGGTCCTATGTGAATTAATAGAATAACATTATCATCTCTTGTATTTTCCAAACCTCCCAAATCTGCATTTCTTAAGTTCTGACTCTGACTAAATCCTTGCATCTTCTTCAATTCTCCTATACTTTTAGTCATATAATTTATTCAACTTTTGGCCTGAAAACCATTCCCTTGCAATACATATATTGTTTATAATTAAAAGATGTCATGTGATTCTGAAAAATATATATGCCCTCTATATGTTATTCAATAATCACATTAAGGCAAATAAACACTTTTAATATTCTCTAATAAATATTCTCTAATAAAGATATGCCTATCTTTGCCATTCTGACTTTCATTCACTCTCTTCTTGTCCTTGATAACTGAAAAAACAATATACTACTTAGTTAAGGATAATCTCTTTTCATGAACTCATGATTCTATTTATTCCTATTTCCTTCATTAGTCATATACTTTTTCCTATCCATCTGAAGATAGGATAGATCTTTCACTTTATAACCATCTATCCTCAAACACATTTAGATCTCTCTCCCAACAGAAATATTATTTACATAATTAATATGCAAATATTTAACATGATTGTGCATGTGTAACCTGTAATAGATTACTTGCAGGGGGAAAGAAGAATGGGAGAGAGAAAATTTTGCAAAAATGAATGTTGAAAACTATGTTTACATATAATTGGGAAAATAAATAAAATAGTTACTTTATAAAGATAAAAAAGGAGAAAAGGAATATCATACTAACCATTCTATCAATTTAACTATTAACATACCTCTTTTCATCTTTATTGTGATACTTCTTTAAAATTGTGTATGGAATATTTCAAGACTTTGGTTAAGTAATTAGTGATGTCTAAGCTTGACTCCTATTCATTACATAAAAGCAAAAAACCCCAAAAAAACGCAAGAACAAATAAAGTTAAAGAATGGAACAACAATGTCAACAATGGCTGCAGCAACAAAACACACAAAATGAGAGTAAAGAAATTCGTAAAGGAAAATCTTGCAGAATAGCAAGTAAAAAGAGTGAAGAATTAAGTAATAACTAACTAAATGAATGAATGAATGAATGAATGAATGAATGAATAAATAAATAAAATAGAGAAATCAATAATCTGTATGTATACTACAGATTAGAGTTAAGGAAAGAGGCAATAAAATGTAGTAGAAAGTTACCCTTAGAGTCAGGAAGATCTAGGTCCCATTTCTAACGTGTTTGACATTTGACAAATTAGTTACCCTCTGATTACCTCATAAAACTTTCTAAGACTGATAGTTTCTGAATGATTGCACAACTGTTTAAGTACATCGTGATTCTCTGGGAATAGTATTACAAAGCAAAAAGAAACAGTTGGCTCATAGAATGAAGGAAATGTCTCCTTCTCTATCCCTAGACTGGACCAGAACCTTGGATCACCTACTATGATCTTTAGTTTCTCTCCTCCCTTCAATAGGGACATTGTTCCTCCCAAACTTAAGCCCCCTAAGGTAATTTTTTATTTATCTGTACATATCTTCTTTGTATATGTTTCTTTGCATTTGTCTCTCACATTAGTTGTATCCCCAGTATTTAACATAAATGGGTGTTTGATAAATGCTTATTTATTTGACTTCGCACTCCTTCAGGAGACATTATTAGGATTCTCTCACTGGACACTTCTATCCCAATTCGGACCTAACATCATTGTACTTTTGCTTCCATCACCACACTCTACCTCTCCATTCTTCTTAAAGACTAAGTAGAGCTATCATCAGAGACCTATACATTTTCTGTTCTGGGAAAATTTTCCCAGTCTTTACTAAAAATTCCTGTCACATTATTGCAACTCATTAAAAATACAACAAAACAAAGTGAGATAAGTTAGAAACATATTTTCACAAATTGGAAAAGAGACTTAAGGAAATGCTAACTCTAGTTCTAAAGGAGCAAAGTAATAAGGTAATGAACAAATTTTTGCCAGAGATAAATAATATTTTTGAGGAGAATATTAAAAATGTTTAATTGCCTTAATGTGATTATTGAATAACATACTGAGGACATTTATATTTTTCAGAATCACATGACATCTTTTAAATAATTGCTCAACAGTCTAGTCTTAGAGAAGTCATAAGTAAATAAGAGAAAGAAATGATAACCACATATTATATAAAATGTAACATAATAAAATAAATAAAACTTGCAAATTTATATAATGGTATACTAAATAATGAGACAATAACTCAAGGAAATTAATTAAACATTTTAAACTGTAACAGATAAGGAAATTGAAACCTTTTATAGCATAGCTTAGTCAGTCTAGAGTTCAATATTTGTCTATAAGTATATGTATTATCTAAAGAGAACTAATTAAAATATAATTAAAACAAAAAAAATTTTAAAACAGCATTTCCCTCAAAGAACAAAACAGGCTATATGTAAATCGATGAAGTAAAAACACTATAAAACAAAATTGCAAATGAAGTAGTAAACAAAATGTTAAAAAAAAACAATCAAAATGTTAAAAAACACACTATATTAAGTAATTGGATGAAAGGCAAATTACAAACTATCAAGAAAATTAGCAGAAATCCCTATGTTCAATCATATGACAATGACATTTAATTAAATAGAATATATTATAAAATGCATTCAGATTAACAAAATAAGAAATAAAAATCTAAAAACCAGAATTTAGAAGAAATTTGAATAAACCCTATGTGAACTCCCAAGAAGAAGAAAAAACAAAGAAAAATCTTCAGGTCTGCATGAATTTAAGAGATAATTGGCAAAAGAGAAATGTTTAAATACAATTTGTTAAATTGTAAAATACAACTAAATTGTAGTTAAAGAACAAATGTATTTACCACATAAACTGTTTATAAAAGGAAGACACTGTACTTAAAACTTAACTGTTAAATAATAAACTAGAGGTAAAATAGAGATGAGGTAAAGGAGAGAAAGAGAAATAGAAGCTATTAATAGAAATAAATTGATTATTGCTATAAAATTAAAAAATTCAAAGATATTAAAAATGTATGAAATTTTTTAAAGCCAAATTATTGTCACAAACATGTGAATAGAGAATTCAAATTTGAAAAATATTTAATAATCAGATTGAGTGATGAGCAAAAATTATTGTCATTAACTTATAAAAAGTTGATATTGTCTATTTCATTTTTATTTTTTATTTTTAAATGCAAGAAAGATTTTATTAATTTTAAATTATACAATTCCCCCCCCAATCTCTCCCCTTCACCCTCTTCAATTCCTAGAGAAGTCAGTCTGCTAGTCTTTACATTGTTTCCATGGTATGCATCAATGTAAGATGAATGTGATGAGAAAGAAATCATATCCGTAAGGAAGAAAAATAAAGTATAAGAGATCGCAAAATTACATAGACAATGGCTTTTTTTTTTAAGTAAACGTAATCGTCCTTGGTCTTTGTTTAAACTCCACAGTTCTTTCTCTGGATACAGATCGTATTCTCCATCACAAATAGTCCAAAATTGTCCCAGATTGTTACACTGATGAAATGAGCAAGTTCATCAAGGTTGATCATCACTCCCATATTGCTGTTAGGGTGTACAATGTTCTGTTTCTACTCATCTTGCTTAGCATCAGTATGTGCAAATCCTTCCAGGTTTCCCTGAATTCCCACCTCTCCTGCTTTCTAATAGAACAATACTGTTCTGTGATGTACATATACCACAATTTGTTCAATCATTTCCCAGCTGATGGACATTCACTTAATTTCCAATTCTTTGCCACCACAAAAAGTGTTGTTATGAATATTTTTGTACAAGTGATTTTTTTGCACTTTTTCTTGAACTCTTCAGGGTATAGACCCAGTAGTGGTATTGCGGGATCAGAGTATGCACATTTGTATTGCCCTTAGGGCATAATTCACAATTACTCTCCAGAAAGGTTGGGTGAGTTCACAGCTCCACCAACAATGTCTTAGTGACCCAGATTTCCCACATCCCTTCCAACATTCACCATTGTCCTTTCTGGTCATATTGGTTGGTCTGAAAGGTGTGAGGTGGTACCTAAGAAATGCTTAAATTTGCATTTCTCTAATAAGTAGAGATTTAGAGCAATTTTTCATATGACTGTGGATTACTTTGATTTCCTCATCTGTAAATTTCCTTTGCATGTCCTTTGGCCATTTGTCAATTGGGGAATGGCTTGTTTTTTTTTTAAATTTGACTCAGTTCTCTATATATTTTAGAAATGAGTCCTTTGTCAGAAATACTAGTTGTAGAAATTGTTTCCCAATTGACTACATTTCTTTTCATCTTGGTTACAGTGGTTTAGTCTGTGCAAAATATTTTAAATTTAAAGTAATCCAAATTATCTAGTTTGTTGTTAGTCATGTTCTCCATCTCTTCCTAGCTCATAAACTGCTCCCCATAGATCTGATAGGTAAACTATTCCTTGATCTCCCAGTTTGTTTATAATATTGTATTTTATGTCTAAATCCTGTATCAATTTTGATCTTATCTTGGTATAAGGCATGAGGTGTTGGTCTAATCCAAGTTTCTGGATACTAACTTCCAATTTTCCTAACAGATTTTATAGAGGAGAGATAGTTTTTATTCCAATAGCTGTACTCATTGGGTTTATTAAACAACAGATTATTATAATTGTTTCCTGCTATTGCACCTAGTCTATTCCAATGATCCACTATTCTATTTCTTAGCCAATGACTGGTGCTTTATAATGTAATTTTAAATCTGGTAGGGCTAAGTCACCTTCTTTTGCACTTTTTTTCATTAAATCCCTGGAAATTCTCTACTTTTTTTTTCTCTGTATGAATTTACTTACAACTTTTTCTAACTCATTAAAGTAACGTTTTTTTGGAATTTTGATCGGTAAGGCACAAAACAAGTAGTTTAATTTTGGTAGAATTGTCATTTTTATTTTATTAGCTTTGTCTATACATGAGCAGTTGATATTTGCCCAGTTATTTAAATCTGATTTTATTTGTGTGAGAAGTGTCTTGTAATTGTTTTCAAAAAGTTTTTGAATTTACCTTGGCAGGTACAATCCAAGATATTTTATACTGTCTGAATTTACTTTCAATGGGATTTCTCTTTCTAGCTCTTTTGGCTACATCTTGCTAGTCATATATAGAAATGTTGAAGATTCATGAGTTTTTTTATATTCTGTGACTTTTCTAAAGATGCTAATTAAATTTTGTAGTTTTTAAAACAGTTGTTTTGGAGATTCTTTAGGTGTGACATCACATCATCTGCAAAGAGTGAGAGTTTTGTCTCCTCCTCTATTCTAATTCCTTCCATTTCTTTTTCTTCTTTTATTGCTGAAGCTAACATTTCTAGTACAATATTTAATAGTAATGGTGATAATGGGCCTCCTATCACTCCTGATCTTACTGGGAATGCCTCTCTCCTATGCCCATTGCATATAAGGCTTAGTGAGGGTTTCAGATAGATACTACCTATTATTCTAAGGAACAATTCACTATTTTTGTGCTCTCTAGAGTTTTTCAGAGGAATGGGTACTGTATTTTCTCAAAAACGTTTTCAGTATAGATATAAGCATATGATTTCTGACAGCTTTATTGATATAAGTAATTATACTAACATTTTTCCTAATATTGAACCAACCCTGCATTCCTGGGATAAATCCTACTTCATCATAATGTATTATTCTAGTGATAACTTGTTGAAATTGTTTTGCTAAGATTTTATTTAAGATTTTTGTATCTATATTCATCAGGGAGATAGGTCTATAATTTTCTTTCTCTGCTTTAACTCTTCCTCATTTAGGTATCAGCACCATATTGGTGTCATAGAAGAAGTAAGGCAGAGCTCCATCTTTACCTATTTTTCCAATGAGTTTGTATGGAATTGGAACCAATTGTTCCTTAAATGTTTGATAGAATCCACTTGTGAATCCATGTTGCCTGGGAGATTTTTTGCTTAGGAAGTTCAATAATGCCTTGTTGAACTTCTTTTTCTGAAATAGGGTTATTTAGATTTTTAATTTCTTCTTCATTTAACCTGGGTAACATATTTTTGTAAATATTTATCCATTTCACTTGGATTATCAAATTTATTGGCATAGAATTGGGTGAAATAATGCCAAATTATTACTTTAATTTCCTCCTCATTGGTGGTGAGTTCACCTTTTTCATTTATGATAGCAGCAATTTGGTTTTCTTCTTTCTTTTTTTAATCAAATTAACCAGAGATTTATCAATTTTTTTTTGCATAAGATCAACTCTTGGTTTTATTTATAATTCCAATAGTTTTATTGCTTTCAATTCTACTAATTTCCCCTCTAATTTTTAGAATTTCCAATTTGGTATTTAATTGAGGGTTTTTAATTTGATCTTTCTCTATTTTTTTTCAGTTGCATATTTAGTTCATTGATTTCCTCTTTCTCTAATGATTACATAATAACAATTATTATCCAGAAACTTAAACAGATATCCATGATGAATATACTATCAATTCCCGAGGGAAGAGTATAGCAAAGGTAAGCAGAGACTACTAATATTTAATAGATTATGACTTAAGGGGTGACTATGTCAATTAAAGGACATTGGGCAATGGGCTTGGAGTGAGTAGTATGATGTCAGTTATCGTAGAATATCAAAAGGATGAGCTGATCATCTTCATGTATGCCTTTGTCCCCACCTGTAACCTTCATGGGAACACCATTCACTTTTCCTCCCCAGCTTTTAATGAGAATTAAATGAGGTAATTACCACAGTATTTATTTAGCACAAGGTCTGTCATAGAATAAGTTCTTAATAAATGTTTAGTCCTTTCTTTCTTACATTCCTTCTAAGTGTACCCCTTTATTATAAAGTGGTTGCTTGTGGACCTTCCATGTGTGTTACTCCACACATTCATTATGCATATTCATTCTTTCTATATATTCTTTATATTTGTTGGGAAAATATGCTCATTTTTTACTGAGGAGGGTATTATATTGCTATTTTTCTCATTATGCTATTTTATTTAGATACCTTGATTTTGAGCTAATTAGACACACCAGTTTACTAGAGTAGAATTCTTGCTGGTACAGAAAAAATAGTCAACCCCCTAAAATTTTGTTCAACTCTGTCAAATCTAAAGCTATTTCTACCATTTTTCTTATTTTTAAAATGCAACTCTTTTTCGGTGTTAGTAATTCATATTTAAGAACACTAATTAAGGATCTTGAATTCATGGAAACTCTCTGATTTACTCCCAAAATTAAGTACCTAAAATTTAACAGTTGCTTAACATGATTTAGCAGCTGATTGGGAACTCATTAAATACTTGTACCAAAATTTGAATTTTCATTTTTAGACAAGACAGTGAAACTTTATTTCTATAAAAAGGTGACCTATAATAGTTTTCATTTCATGCATTTTCTGCTTTAGTTTACTATTTTAACTAAAGGAGAAAAGTCTCTAATAGTAAAATAAATGCAACTTAAAATAATTGTATCAAATTATACACAGCAAACTGGAAAAACTATTTAGAAATCCTGTATTCTTTTAAAAATTGTTTCTTCTCTTCCCTATTTCTTCTACCCCCTGAAGATAATACACTGCTTTAAAAATTCCTGATTGCATCTATTTTTTTTTCCTTTTGGAAACATAATATTCCAGGATTTCATCTCATTCACAGTGGAAAGCACCTGGTTTTGTGTAATCTCAATTGTGACCCCTATGACTATTTGAATTCTTTCTAGTGCTTCTAGTGTTTGATTGACTCGTTTTGAAATTTAGGAGCTCTGAACTTTTGGATGGATACTCTTATGACTTTTCTTTTGGGGATTCCTTTCAGGAGATAATTCATGGATTCTATGTCTGTCAGTAGTTATTCTTTATGATTTATTGAATTTATTGAAATATTTTATCAAGAACTTTTTTAAAAACATAATTCTCAGATACTCCAATAATTTTTTAAATTATGTTTCCTTGAACTACTTTCCAAGTCATTTGGTTTTGATGTTCATTCAATAATTTGTTTTTTGTTCTAATTATTATTGCTATCTCAGGAGTTAATTAATGACTTCTGTTTGTTGTATTTGGGTTGTTAAATTCTATTACTTAAGTAAAATATACTAATTTACTAATTCCTGTACTAAAATATTTGTCTCCAGGGCAGTTAGGTGATATAATGGTTAGAAAGCTGGCCTTGAGTTCAAATCTGATCTCAGACTCTTAATAATTACCTAGTTGTGTGATGTTGGGCAAGTCACAACCACATTGCCTTGAAAAACAAACAAAAAATAAATAAATAATTTATCCCCTCATAATTCTTTCTCTTTTGTGTATTTGATTTTTTCAAATAACATGTAAAGATAGTTTTCTACATTCCCCAGTATTCCCTCCTTCCCTTCTTTCTCTCCTCCTTAATACAAGTTAACTGATATAGATTATACATGTCCAATTATGTAAGACATATTTCCTTATTAGTAAAGTTGTGAAAGAAGAATAAGAACAAAAGGAATAAAACCCTGAGAAAGAAAAACCAAAAAAAATTTAAAAGTGAAAATAGTATACTTTGGTATTCATTCAGACTCCATAGTACTTTACCTGGACATGATGGCATATTGTTTTTTATAATTCTTACTAAAATGACTTTTATTTCATTTTTTAATCTTTTGCTTCACTTCTAAGTGTTCATGTAATTCTCATAGCTCTTATTTATTTTTCTCTTTTGTTATCTACCAGCAATTATTACAGTATTTCTTCTTGGGGGAGGGAAAGATCCTTTCTCTCTCTTTCTTTATATCCCCCCCATCTCTCTTTCTTTCAATGTTTTCTCTGGATTTCTTTCCATCTCTCCTCACCAGTTTTACATGGGCAAGGGTCTTCCTGCTACCGGATAGGGTGGTTGGTGACACTTTATTTACTCTGGATGACAAGAGCTCTTGTACTGACATTTATCTTCTAGAGGTGAGCTCCACCCTGTGTCTTTGGGCATAAGTTGACTGAATCTTCAGGGCAATCTGTGCTGTCTGAAGACAGAGTGATGGGGACAAAGTACTTGAAGACTCAGGTTTAAACTGAGGATTGCTAACTGGGATTGGTTGTAATTCATTACTGTTTTCTTGGGCTTCCAGTATTACTAACAGGGAGATTTCTAGATGATAATTTCTTGAGGAATCCCTCCATTCTTGCTTCCTTCAGATGTGTCTTGTTACCTATATATGTTACTTGACCATCTCACTTCATAAATAGTTTACTCTGGGTTGGTTCTGAAAATTAGAAAACTCAGTAGTTCTCTTCCCAGGCTCTTCTATGATTCAAATTAGATGAAGTTACTGCCTTTTCTCATTAAATTTTCTTAATGTGATTTATTTTGTGGCAAACTTCAGGATTTTACCAGAGGAGGCATTTGGAAGCTGAGCAGTTTCTCTCCTTTTCAGGTAGTCATCTTGATAATAGTTCCCATTTAATGTATTTTTAACATGAATTTTCATTGACATGAGTAGTATATATATATATATATATATATATATATATATATATATATATATATATATATATATATTTACATGAACATCCAAAATCTTGTTCATCCTTATACCCTTGATAAACCAAATAAGATTAAATGTATTCTACATCAATGAAGGTTTGAAGTATTTTTTTCTCTTACATAAATGAGCCTTTCTTCAAAGATAGACTTTTAAATATACCTAAACATAAGCAGATCAATAACAATAATAATAATAATGGGCACTGTTTCGTCATCCTGAGTCTTTAAAATAAATGAGTCTGGGGCAGCTAGTTTGTACAGTGGTTAGAGCATCGGCCCTGAAGTCAGAAGGACCAGAATTCAAATCCAGACTCAGACACTTAATAATTGCCTAGCTATGTGACCTTGGGCAAGTCACTTAACCTCATTGCCTTAAATAAATTATTAAAAAATAACAAAATAAATCAGTCAATAATTCTAACCACTGATCTAAAAACTCAAATAACTAGTCTCAAAGAAACATAGTCATAACTTCCTTTGATAGAGTGCTTTAAACCTTACAAAGCAATTTTTTCCACCCATCAATTAGGGAATGGCTAAACAAGTTATAGTAGATGAGTGCAATGGAATATTATTGTTCTATAAGAAACCATAAATTGTTGGATTCTAGAGAAGCATGGAATGACTTATGGGATCTGATGCTGAATGAAAGGAGTTGAGCTCAGAGAACAATGTACACATCAACAAAATCTTGTGGAAGTACTCTTCTCCACAGTTCAGAGAGCTAAGACAATTGTATTTGACTCGTTATGGACTATACTATCCCCAACCAGAGGAAGAGAAACAAAAGAAAACAAAACACACAGAAAAAAAAGACAACTCTTCCAAATCTGATGAACACTTTATAAAAATTATCTATGTATCTCTTTCCCTTAATCCCAATTCCTCATGCCAAAAATTACTAATTTGAAAAATGTTTTGCAAAATATATATGTAAAATACTAACCTGACTATCCCCTGCTGAGGGGAGGGGTTGGGAATGGAGGGTGAAGGGAAATTGTATAACTTGCAAATATGTGTGCACAAATGGATGAAAATAAATATTTCTTTAAAAAAGCCATTTTTTCTCATAATATTGTGCAAGAGTCTGTAGAAATATTACTGTCCCTTTTTTGCAGATGAGGAAACTGATGTTCAAAAAATTTAAAGTTATCTGTCTTGATTCAAATTCTCAGGTATTCCCTTTTCTCACTCTAATACAATGCTAATTGCTTATCTCAATAATAATGCTGTCAGGGCAGCTAGGTGGCACAGAGGATAGAGTAACGGCCCTAGAGTCAGGAGTACCTGTTCAAATCTGGCCTCAGACATTTGATAATTACCTAGCTGTGTAGTCTTGGGAAAGACACTTAACCCGATTTGCCTTGCAAAAACCTAAAAAAATAGTAAGGCTATGTATGTAGAGCATCGCTTATTATGACTCTATGAGCACAGAACTACTGAGAAAGGAAAAAAAAAAGAATTTCATAGACTTCTTTTATTACTTACATATCGAGAAGCAGGGATCTATTAAAATAAAAGTTTGGGATTTGATACAGGAAGCATCTTGTTTCTTCAAAATGAATCTTTCTCCAAAGATAGACTTTTAAATATACCTAAACATAATCTATTAGAATAGACTTATTTTTGTACATCCTTAAAAATTCACTGGTTGTTTTTCCTAAAAATGCTTGTTTTGATCAAGCAAAATTATCTACAAATTCACTGCAGCAGGGGTTAAAACTACTGCTCCTTCCAAAAAAATTAACTTTTATTCTGATAAGAACCCTTTTAGCTATTGCTATTCTGAAATCACCAATTCTCTTTGAGAAATACAAAAATCCTTTTCTGTTGCCATGGTTGTTATAGAATAACTTGGAAAAGAAGAGAGGACTTCTAACAATACCTTAAGTTTGCAGTGCACAAATAACAACTTTGCAAAAATTTGTACAGAGAGTTAAGTTCAATATTTGGGAAATTTAAAAAATTATCATTTATTCAGAAGAAAGTTAATGGAAACTGAATGTTTCCTATTATTTAACAAAATTTCTGAATTACAGTTTAAGATGAGATTGAAAAGACTGTTAATTTGGAAAAGAGAAGTGAATCATAAAGACATCATATCAGTATTTCCATAGAGTTTGATGGCATACAATATACAAGGCTGAATCATTTTAAAAAGACAATCAATAAAAGCAAATAAATTTTATTTTAAAGAATAAAATAATAAAGTGAGGAATAATGCAATAATGGTTGAAAATAAAAACCAAGGAGAGCATGTTCAGCTTCGGTTTATAGATGATAGAATTCCACGTGACATTAAAAAATTGCTGGTATATAATTGGAGTGCTTTGCATGAAGATACAACATATGACTTGGCATATTTGAATCAAAACTCTCTACTTAATGACTTTGGGTGAGACACTTAACCAGTTTGGGTCTCAGGTTTCTCAACTTCTAAATGAAAGCAGTGGATAAGATGACTTGTACTTCTACATATATGGTTCTATAAGATCACACCAACCTCCGTGCTCTTCTCATTATTACACCCTGCCTCTGTAATCGGAGGGTGGGACAAAGTGAATCCCAAACTTCCAGTTATGGAGAACTTAGCTCATACATCTTCTCATTCCTCACCTAGTTGTACTACTTTGGGCTTGGTTAGGGTACATGCTGCAAAGGTCAGTGTAAGATCCAATCCCCATCTTCCTTTTGTGTTTTGTCTTTCCTTATAAGATGGTAAAGGAGATCAGAGACTATTTTTCTTCATGTCAGCATATTTGTATCCCTAATATCATATGCAGTGACAATAAGACTAGAGACACTATCAGAAGTTGATTCTCTACATAAAAACTCTATGTCAAGGAAAGGTCTATACTCTTAAGAGTAAAGGAAAAGGTTAGCAATTGCATTGTATTCAGTTTGTTGGCTACTGAGAAATTGCAGAACTACAAAGAAGTTCCAAGGGAGACAATTCAACACCAGATATAGACCTTTCCTTGACATAAAATTTATAAATTTACAATGTAAATTTATAAAATATTAATGTTTAGTACCAAATCACAGCAATTTTAAAAGTGTGCAAATCAGAATTTCATTTTAAAACTACAACCAGTCAAAAAAGATCAATTTCTTACTAGGTGTCCAGACTCTGTATTAATCTCTGAGACTGTAAAATTCTCAAAAAAAAATCTCAAGGAATTTGCATCCTAATGAGGAAAAGATTGTATAGGCAAATATTATAGAATTGCAGATTTAAAATAGACCTAACAGATCACTGAAACCATCTATTTCAGGTGTATTCTGAAGACAGCCACAAAAGTCACAGGCATAAGAGCTCAAGTATATTAAGGGAAGGGAGGATAAAGAGATTAGTCAAATATGTATGAAGCAGACAGTGCATGCTCCAAAGTGTATGTTATCTTTTTTAATTCAAGAGTTCTCTCCAGTGCTACAGATTGCAACCTAAGTCTGTTGAGGTGATGATAATGATGATGATGATGATGGTGATGGTGATGATTAGGCATAACATTACATAAAACCATTTATAGAGTATAGAGGGTTATAATATCAGATATATGGGGAAAAGTATGTTCATGTTATATTATTAAGAGTCCGGAATGTTATGCCAAAAGAACTCTAATGCTTGTAACCTTGTTTGGTGGACAATAAATAGTCACTAAATATTTTTGAGAGGGTGACTTCTAGTTAAGATGACAGAGAGAAAAAGGACTACTGTTAAGCGCTCCTGAGTTTCCTCAGAACCAACACTCATGAAACCTCTTAAAAATATGGGGGCATGAGCAACTAGGTGAAACAGTGGATAGAGCACTGAAGTCAAATTCCACCTCAGACACTTAATAATTACATAGCTGTGTGACCTTGAGAAAGTCACTTATTGCCTTGCAAAAACAAAAAGAAATTGGAAGCAAAAGAATGCATCAAATATTAAAATGAAACATCTTTCAAAAGTTATTTTGCAGGAGGAGCATGGGTTTGCCCCAGACAGAAAGCAGAGACCCATAGGTGGCAGGGTGAGGCAAGGGAACTAACCTGAGATCCTCTGCCAGGATGGGCAGAGGTTTTGTAGTTAGAACTGGACTGCTCAGTGGGCTTCAGCACAATGGGAAAACTCTCTCGCAGTTGCCTAGGACTCACGTTCAGCCGGTAGCAGATCCTGGAGCCAACTTCTAGCATTCCTAACCAGGAAGAGGGTCTGGCATCCTATTGTAAACAGCCCAGAATTGGCCCTCACGTGGTACTACCTTTCCCAATAGTTCAGGGCAGCTGAGTTCCCCAGTGTCTCAGTCAATTCAGAAACAGAGGTGCTGGCATTACGGCAAAATGAGTCAAATATCGTCCAGGTGGTATCCCCAACTACTGCCAGGAGGGAGTGAGCAACTGTCTTCCCCATGCAGAGAAAGCCTCTGGCAATTCCAGTCTGACCCACCTAGCTCAGTGACTGGGCTGTCTGTGGACAACTTGGAGAGAGCTCCACGTATTTCCATTGGAGAGAGTTTGGAGGCTGACAATCCCAGCACAGATGGCTCAGAGATAGAGTCTCAGGTTTTCCTTACTGGTCAATCCACTGAGGAACCCTAGGAGTTTCTAACATCAAATGTAGAGTAAGCAAGCCTCTGATGGTTTCAACACCAGAGGACTACAAGCAAGCCACTCCCTCAACCCAAGAATCTTGGAATAAGTAACAAACCTCAAAATGAAGAAAGGCCAGAGAAAACCAGAATCTATTAAAGGTTACCTTGAAGAAAAGAATGGGCAAAACACAGGGTCAGAAAAAGGAGTGCAGAAGGGGTGCTACATGTGAAGCTATGGAGGAGAATATGAATTAGACCTCCAGTCCAGAAAGACTTCTTAGAAGAACTCAGAAAGAATTTTAAAAATTAAATGGAAAAATTGGGAAAAGAAATGCAAGAGAAAATTACCATCTTGGGGTGGCTAGGTGGCATAGTGGATAAAGCACCAGCCTTGGAGTCAGGAGTACCTGGGTTCAAATCTGGTCTCAGACACTTAATAATTTCCTAGCTGTGTGGCCTTGGGCAAGCCAATTAATCCCATTTGCCTTGCAAAAGCCCCAAAAAGGGGGGAAAAAAACAAAATTGCCATCTTGCAACTAAGTGAGAAAACAAATCCATTAAAATTGCAATTGAGCAATTGGAAAAGGATGACAACTCTTTTCAAAATAAAATTGACCAAATGGAAAAGGAGGAAAAAAAACTCGATGAAGAAAATATCTCCCAGAGAAAGAGAATAGGACGAATGAAAGAGAATGATTTCATGAGAAAACAAAAATCTGTTAAACAAAATTTAAAAAAATGAAAAAATATAAGAAAATGTAAAATATCTCATTGATAAAACAATTGACCTAGAGTAAAGAATTAGGAGAGATATTTTAAGAAAAAATTGACTACCTGAAAGCCATGATCAAAAATTAAAAAAAAAAAACCTTTACTTCCTTCTTTAGGAAATCATACAGGGGAACTGCCTTGACATACTGGAACCAGAGGGCAAATTAGAAAGAATCCACTCAGCACCTCCAGAAAGGGATAACATAATGACAATGACAAGGAATAATGTAGCCATACTTCAAAATTATCAAATCAATGAGAAAATCTTGTAAGTGAACGGAAATAAGCAATTCAAATATCAAAAAAAAACACAATCAGGATTGCATAGTTCCTATCTACATCAATGTTAAAGGACTGAAAGGCTTAGAATATATTCTGGAGATCTTGGATTAAAACTATGAATCAATTAATCAGCAAAATTGTGCATACTCTTTCAGAGGAAAAGGTGAGCATTTAACAAAATAGTTGACTTTCAAACATTCCTGATGAAAAGACCAGAGCAGAACAGAAAATTTAATCTTCAAACAGAAGACTCAAGAAATACACAAAAAGGTAAACAGGGGAACAGAGAGAACAGAGAAATACTCATAGACAATAAGCTTAAACTAGTTACATCCTAACTGGAAGGAAAATTCTCAAGTATCTTGAGAATCATCACTCTATTAGAGAGAGAGTATACTTAGGCTGAAGGTATGGACATGAGTTGATTTATATGGAATGATTTAAAAAATTTAAGACATTAAAAAAGGGAGGGGTTTGTAATGAGACTGGAGGAAAGGGACATAGAATGGAGTAAATTACATCACATGAAGAGGCACAAAGGACGTACTGCAACAAAGGGAAAGAAGGGATGGGGGTAAGAACTGCTTGAATCTTACATTATATTTCACTTAAAGAGATGCATAAACTCAATTGAGTTTAGAAATTTATTTTACCCTTCAACTGTTAGGAGAGGAAAGGCAGGGAGGGGGGAAATGGAAGGAGGAACTAATAGAAGGCAGGGAAAGAAAAAGGGGAGAAAAGGAAGAGGAGTTGATACAAGGGGAGACAGATTGAGGGAGGTGGTATTCAGAAGGTGAAAATGGATAGGGTGAAGGGAGGTAAATAAAGTACAAATGGAGGGGAGATAGCATAGAGGGTAACAAAAGGGTTAGTACTTATAACAGTGAATGTGAATGGGATGAACTCTCCCAGAAACTGGAAGAGGAAAGCAGAAAGCATTAAAAAAATAGAATCCTACATTATACTGCTTTCAAGAAACACATCTGAAGTAGAGAGATAAACAGAGTAAAGGCTGGAGCCAAATATATTATGCTTGAACTGAAGTGAAAAAAGCAGGGGTAGCAATCCTTATCTCAGACAAAGCAATTACAGAAATAGATCTCATTAAAAGAGATAAGGAAGGAAAGTATATTGCCCTAAAAGGTACCATAGGCAATGAAGTAATTTCAATATTAACCATGTATGTACCAAGAGCTATAGCATGCAAATTCTTAGAGGAGAAGTTAAATGAGACATAGAGAGCAAAACCCTACTGGTGGGGCACCTCAACTGCTCTCTCTCTCTCAGAATTAGATAAATCTAAACATTAAATAAACAAAAAGGAAGTCAAGGATGTGAATAGAATATTAGAAAAGTTAAATATGATAGATCTTTGTACAAAGTTGCATGGGGATAGAAAGGACTATACTTATTTTTTTCTGTGTTATATGGCATCTACGCAAAAATTGATCATATATTAGGGCATAAAAATCTGATAATCAGATGCTGAAAGGGAGAAATATTGAATGCATTCTTTTCAGATCATGATGCAATGAAAACCACATGCAAGAAATGGCCATGGAGAAATTCACCTAAAATTAATTGGGAACTCAATTACCCTAATTTTTAAGAATGAGTAGATTAGACAAAAAATAGGAATAATTAATAACTTCATTCACAACAATAACAATAATGAAACAACATACCAAAACTTGTGGGATAAAGTCAAAGCAGTTATTAGGGGAAATATTATATCTCTAAATGCTTACATGAATAAAATAGGGAAAGATGAGATCAATGAATGGAGCATGCAACTAAAAAAGCTGGAGGAAGAATGAATTAAAAATCTCCAATTAAATACCCAATTAAAAATTCTGAAAATCAAAGAAGATAATAAAATGGAAAGTATAAAAATTATTGAAATAATAAATCTAAGAGAGTTGGTTTTCTGGGAAAAACAATAAAACAGATAAACTTTTCATTAATTTGATTTAAAAAAGAAAGAAGAAAGCCTTATTATCAATATCAAAAATGAAAAAATATCAATTCACCTGCAATGAGGAAATTAAAATAATAATTTGAAGCTATTTTGCTCAGCTGTATGCTAACAAATTTGACAAATCTAAGTGAATTGGATGGATAGTTACAAAAATATATACTACCCAGCAGAAGAGGAAATTAAATACTTAAATAACCCCCCTCAGAAAAGAAATTGAACAAGTCACCAGTGATCTCCCTAAGAAAAAAATTTCAACTGGGCCAGATGGACTCAAAAGTGTACTCTATCAAATTCAAGAAACAATAGTTCCAATTCTTTATAAGCTATTTGAAAAAATAGGTGAAATAATTCTGTCAAATTTCTTCTATTATACTAATATGGTATAAATACCTAAGCCTAGGAAGAGTCAAAACAGAGGCAGAAAATTATAGACTGATTTCCCTAATGAATATGGGTGCAAAAATTTTAAATACAATATTAACAAAATTGTTACAGCAAATGATCATTCAGACAATACACTATGATCAAGTAGGTTTTATACTCAGGAATGGCAGAGCTAGTTCAAATTAGGAAAAATTATCATCATAATTGACAATATAAGTGATAAACCTAAAAGAAATCATATGGTTATTTTAATAGAAGTTGAAAAAGTATTTGACAAAATACAACACCCCTTCCTATTAAAAATTCGAGAGAGCATAGGAATATAGGGATAAATAAATAAAATAATAAGTAGTATCTAACTAAAATCATCAACAAGCATTATATGAAATGGGGAGAAGCTAGAAGCATTCTGAATAAGATCAGAGGTAAAACAAATATATCCATTATCATCACTATTATTAAATATTGAATTAGAAATGATAGGTTTAGCAATTAGTGAAGAAAAATCAATGGAATTAGGATAACTAATGAGATAAGAAAACTCTCACTCTTTGTAAATGATATGATGTTATACATATAGAAACCTAGAATATCATGTATAAAACTATTTGAAACAATGAACAAGTTTAGCAAATTAGCAGAATAAAAAATAAACTTACAAAAATCCTTAGCATTTTTAGATATTATTAGCAAGACACAACATCAAGAGATAGAGAAATTCCAGTTAAAGTAACAGTAGAAAACATAAAATACGTGGTAGTTTACCTCAAAATGATATAAATACAGAAATAAAATACTATCCATGGATATAAATTCAGATGAAATTTCAGATCAATGGACAAATGGCAATTGCTCATTTTCATGAATAATATAATAAAAATGACAATTCTAACTAGATCAAATCTATTTTTTATTGTCATACCAATTAAACTTCAAACAATAATTTATTGAACCAGAAAAAAGTAACTAAGTTACTATAGAGGAACAAAGGTCAAGAATATTCAGAGAATTAATTAAAAAAAATGCAAACTAAGGAGACCTTGCCCTATCAGACCTAAAATTATATTATAGTGCATAAGTCATCAAAATTGTTTGTTACTAGCTGACAAATAGAGTGGTGGATCAGTTAAATAAAGTAATTGCAAAAGAAACAGTAGCAAACAACTCTAGTAAGCTGCTGTTTTATAAACCCAAAGATTCCAATTTCTGGTATAAGAACTCACTCTTCCATAAAAACTATAGGGAAAAACCGGAAGGTAGCATGGCAGAAACTAGGCAGAGACCCATATCTGACACCTCATATCAAGATAAGGTTGAAATGGGTGTAGGATTTTGATATAAACAGCAAAAATTAGAATAAGCCAAATAGAACAAGGAATAGTTTAATCTGTCAAATCCATGGAAAGAGGAGCAGTTTATGGACAAAGAAGAGTTAGAGAAAATCACAACAGGCAAAATGGATAATTTTGATACATTAGATTGAAAAGTTTTGCACATACAAAAGAAAAGCATCAAAGATTGAAAGGAATATATTGGGAAACAAATTTTTACTTGTGTTTCTGACATAAGACTCATTTCTAAAACATAGAGAACTGAATCAAATTTATAAGAAAACAAGTCATTCCCCAATTATGCAAAGTCAATTCTCAGATTAAAAAATCAAAAATATCTATAATATGAAAAATTGTTCTAAATAATTATTGATAAGGGAAATGTAAATCAAAAGGACTCTAAGGTATCACTTCACAGCTATCAGATTGGCCAACATGACTGAAAAGGAAAATGATCAATATTGGAAGGAATATGGGAGAACTGGGATAAAAGCATCCTTTCTGCACAGCAGTTTAGAACTGTGCTCAAAGGGCAATATACTGTACATACCCTTTGATCCATCCACTACTGGATCTGTATCCCAAAGACATCATTTGAAAAGGTAAAAACCCCTCATGTACAAAAATATTCATAGATCTTTTCATGGTAGTAAAAAATTGAAAATTATGGAGATGTCCATAAATTAGGGGATGACTGAACAAATGTGGTATATGAATGCAATGGAACTCTACTGTTCTATACAAAAACATGAAGGACAGCACTTCAGAATAGCCTGGAAAATAGGGCAGCTAGGTGGCACAGTGGATAGAGCACCAGCCCTGGAGTCAGGAGTACCTGAGTTCAAATCCAGCCTCAGACACCGAATAATTACTTAGCTGTGTGGCCTTGGACGAGCCACTTAACCCCATTGCCTTGCAAAAAAACCCTAAAAATAAATTTTTTTAAAAAAAAGTAGAGCTTGGAAAAACTGGCATGAACTTATAATGAGTGAACCTTTTACACAGTAACAACATTGTTAATGATCAATTTTGATGGAATTATTCGGTTCAACAGTGCAGTAATCAAGATCCTTATGTTGGAAAATACTATCCATATTCAGAAAGGGAAATGTGAAGTTTAAATGCAGATCAAAGATTACTGTCTTCATTTTTTTTAGGTTTTTGCAAGGCAATGGGGTTAAGTGGCTCGCCCAAGGCCACACAGCTAAGTAATTATTAAGTATCTGAGGCTGGATTTGAATCCAGGTCCTCCTGACTCCAGGGCTGGGGCTCTATACACTGTGCCACCTAGTTGCTCATTTAAATTGTCTTCAACTTTTAAAAGTTGACTTATGTATTGTGTCAGGTTTTTGTCCTAATTTTTTTTTTCCATTTGGATTTGATTCTTCTTTCACAACATGATTGCTATGAATCTATGTTTAGCATAATTAAACATGTAGAATCACTATTAGATAACATTTAATTGGGGAGGTGGATAGGAAGGAAGAAGGGGAGAAAAATGTAAAACTCAAAACCTTGTGAAAAATGGCTAGTGAAAACTATCTTTTTATGTTGTTGAAAAACAAATAAATAAAAATATTTAGATGAGAAAAAAAGATTTTTGAGCAGAAGAGAAACATGGCCATAAGGGAGGCTGTTGGCAGTAGAATGAAGAACTGTCTAAAAGAAAGTAAAGATTTGGACACTTAGAAGATTTGGCCTTCTATCCAAGCATATGGTTGCAGAATAGTGCCAGGTTTAATTCACTTTCCAATCACTTATGATTGGAAGCAGCCTTATTAATACTTGGTCACCTGGAGTAAGAAAGAAAATAAAAATAAAAATCATTTAACTTTAAAGTATGTATACTTTGTCACCTTTCTTTTTAAATTATTTTTTTTATTTTAAATTTAATTTATTTATTTTCATCCATTCTGCATATGTATATTTTTAAGTTACAAAATTTCCTTCCATCCTCCTTTCCAATCCCCCTCCCCGCAGTGACAGTCAAGTTAGTATTGTATGTACATATTTTGATAAACATATTTATAGATTAGTAATTTTGAATATGGGGAATTAGGATTAAGGGAAAGAGATCTATGAGATAATTTTTATACAGTGTTTATCGGATTCTGAGGAGTTGTTTTTGTGTATATGTGTTTTGTTTTGTTTTTCTTCCTCTGAATGAGAATAATTTAGTCTATAACCAGTCTAATACAGTGGTTTGAGTTCAGTGAACTGCTGAGAGGAGCTGCTTATATCATTGTTATTCCATCTCACAATGTTGTTGTTTATGTGTATATTGTTCTCTTAGTTCTACTCCCTTCACTCAGCATCAGATCCCATAAGTAATTCCATGCTTCTCTAGAGATCAACCATTTATGGTTTCTTATAGAACAATAGTATTCCATAGTATTCATATACTATAACTTGTTTAGCCATTCCCCAATTGATGGGCATCCCCTCAATGTCCAATTCTTTTGCCACTACAAAAAGAGCTGCTATGAATATTTTGGAACATGTAGGACTTTTCCCTTTTTTTAATTTCTTCTGGATATAGACCTAGAATGGGAATTGTTGGGTCAAGGGGTATGAACTGTTTTATTGCTCTTTGTGCATAGTTCCATACAGCTCTCCTCTTCCCACATCCTCTCCAATATTGAACGTTTTCCCCTTTTTTCTCATCTTGGCCAATTTGTTAGGTGTGAGAGGACTACATATTGTTTTAACTTGCATTTATCTAATCATTAATGATTTGGAGAATTGTTTCATATGATTATAGCATTAATTTCTTCATTTGAAAACTGTCTATTCATATCCTTTGATCATTTATCAACTGGGGAACAATTTGGCATCTTTCAAAACCTGCCATAGGACTATCTTCTACTAAGAAAATTTATAGGAAAAATAATAATCAAATATTGATCTTAGGATGCAAAGTTCATGTTAATATCACCTTACTAATATATTTCTTATGGACCTGTAAAAAGCTAAACCAATTTCTCCCCATGGAGTATTCTTTCTCTTTTCTTGCCTATAGTGATTGTTGCTATTCAAAATTTTTTTTTTGTATAGAAATAATTAATGATTAGGCAGTTAGATGTTTTGGTGGATAGAGGGACAGACCTGGAGTCTCAGAAGTCTTATCTTCATGAATACAAATTTGGCTTCAGACACTTATTAGATGTATGACTCTCATGATGCCACTTAACCCTGTCTGTCTCAGTCTATTCATCTGTAATATAAGCAGGAGAAAGAAATGGAAAACTGTTTCAGTGTCCTTATAAAGAAAATCCTAAATGACATCACGAAGGGTCAAATGACCAAATGAATAATAAAGTAATGATTAGAAAATTATAACTAAAACAAACCTGTAAATTGTATTTCTGTTTCTGCAAACGACGTTATTGTCATAGTATATAAATTGTTCATTGCATCAACTGCAATTAGTTGTCAATTGGATCAATATCAGGAGTTATTATCCTCTAGAATAATAGATTTTCATTGGCTTTTGAAACCCCTAGTTGAAGAAACTTCTTTTCCAATACATATTGACCCTTTCTATGTAATTTAAGAGTCTTCTATAGTTGTGTAATAACTAAGAAATTGATTAATATACTCAGAGTAACACAGTACTAAGGACTGCATTCAACTTCTCTATGCATATGTAATGTTGTTTAATTTATAACTAAAAGAAAATCACATAAAATAACCTCTACAATAAGATACTTAAAATGAAGAAACAGAAAATTTTGAAAAATTCTAAACATATATATGTGTGTATATGATATGCCATCATAAAATGTTCATGTTATATATAAAATATTTTTTATTTTAAAAAATTGATGAGATTTATTTATATCATTCCAATATCAACTTGATCTTTCAGTGAATATTATGAATTAACTAGCTATTTCAGAGTCATGAAATAAAAGAACTCAAAGGTATCTCAGCAGCCATCTAGTTCATCCCATTCATAAAAGAAATCCTCATGATCAAGGAAGTGATAATTCAGCATAAATACTTTCTTTTCAATAAAACTGTTGGGAAACTTGGAAGTTAGTATGGCAGAAACTTGGATTAGACAAACATCTCTCACCATAGGATGAAATAAGACCAAAACAGATACAGAATTTATATATAAAAGACATTATGAGCAAATCATTTACGAACAATTTTTTCCAACTAATTAAAGTAATTTTGGGGAATTTTGATCTGTAGGGAACTAAACAGGTAGTTTAATTTTTGGTAGAACTGTTATTTTTATTATATTAGCTTGGCTTATACATGAGTAGTTGATGTTTTCAGAGTTATTTAAATCTGATTTTAATTGTGTAAGAATTATTTTGCAATTGTTTTCAAAAAGTTTTTGCATATGCGCTGACAGGTAGACTCCCAGGTATTTTATATTGTCTGAGGTGACTTTGAATTAGATTTCTCTTTCCAGCTCATTCTGCTGGATCTTGCTAGTCATATATAGAAAGGTTGAGGATTTATGAAGGTTTATTTTATATCCTGCAACTTTGCTAAAGTTGCTAATTATTTTTAGTTGTTTTTGGATGACTTTTTGAGATTCTCTAAGTATACCATCATGTCATCTGCAAATTGAAGGAATTAGAATTGAGAAGGAAAAGACAAGGCTTTTCCTTCTCAATTCTAATTCCTTCAATTTCTTTTTCTTCTCTTATTGCTGAAGGTAACATATTTATTTTTCTTTTTTTTTAGGTTTTTGCAAGGCAAACAGGGTTAAGTGGCTTGCCCAAGGCCAGACAGCTAGGTAATTATTAAGTGTCTGAGACCAGATTTGAACCCAGGTACTCCTGACTCCAAGGCCGGTGCTTTATCCACTACGCCACCTAGCCACCCCTTAACATATTTATTTTTCAAGAAAGATTTTTCCCCAATTTTGATTCCCTCCCCCCACCCCAACCCCCACAGGAGGCAATCTGTTAGTCTTTACATTGTTTCCATGGTATACATTGATCTACGTTGAATATGATGAGAGAAAAATCGTATCCCTAAGGAAGAAAAAGAAAGTATTAGAGATAGCAAATTTAAATAAGATAATTTTTTTTTCTAAATTCAATGTCATAATCTTTCGTCTTTGTTCAAACTCCACAATTCTTTCTCTGGATACAGATGGTATTTTCCATTGTAAATAGCCCAAAATTGTCCCTGGTTGTTACACTGATGGAATGAGCAAGTCCAGGTTGATCATCACCTCCATGTTGCTGTTAGGATGTACAATGTTTTTCTGGTTCTGCTCATCTCACTCATCACCAGTTCATGCAAATCCCTCCATGTGAAGCTAACATTTCTAGTACAATATTGAATAGTAGTGGTGATAATGCTCAGTCTTTTTTCACCCCTGAACTTATTGGAAATGCCTCTAGCCTATCCCCATTTTATATAATGCTTGTTGATGATTTCAGATAGATACTGCTTATTATTCGAAGGAACAATCCACTTATTCCTACATTCTCTAGTGTTTTTAGTAGGAATAGGTTCTGCATTTTGTCAAAAGCTTTTTAACCATCTACTGATATAATCATGTGATTTCTGGTAGGTTTGTTACTGATAAAATTAATTGTGCTAACAGTTTTCCTAATATTGAACCAATCCTGAATTCCTGGGATTAATCATACTTGATCATAATATATTATCCTTGTGATAACTTACTGTAATCATTTTGAAAGAGTTAGACAGAGTTCTTTTCACCTATTTTTCCAAAGAGTTTATATAGAATTAGAACTAATTGTTCCTTAAATGTTAATAGAATTCACTTGTGAATCCATCTGGCACTGGAGATTTTTTCTTAGGGAGTTCAATAATGTCTTGTTGAATTTCTTTTTCTGAGATAGAATTATTTAATTATTTAATTTTATCTTCACTTAAACTGGGTAACATATTTTTTTATAAACATTCATCCACTTCACTTAGATTATCAAATTTTTATTGTCATACAGTTGGGTAAAATAGTACTGAATTATTATTTAATCTCCTCCTCATTGGTGGTGAGTTCATCTTTTTGATTTATGATACTAGCAATTTGGTTTTTCCTTTCTTTTTTTTCAAATTGAATAGAGATTTATCAATTTTATTGTTTTTTTCATAAAACCAACTGTTAGTTTTATTTATGACTTCAATACTTTTCTTGTTTTTGATTTTATTTATTTATTTTTAAATTTTAATATTCTAATTTGGTATTTAATTGAGGGTTTTTAATTTATCCTTCTCTAAATATTTTAGTTGCATATTTAGTTCATTGATTTCATCTCTTTCTACTTTATTCATGTAAGCATTTAAAGATATATTATATTCACTAATGGTTGCCTTGAGGGAATCACATAGCTTATGGTATGTTGTTTCATTATTGTCTTTATCTAGCATGAAATAATTAATTTGTTCTATTATTTGTTGTTTGATCCACTCATTCTTTGAAGTGAGGTTATTTAGTTTCCAATTAGTTTTGGGTTTATATCTCTCTGGCCCAATATTACATATGATTTTTATTGCATATGATCTCATAAAGATATATTCACTATTTCTGCCTTTTTGCAATTGATCATTATGTTTTTATGCCGTCGTACATAATCAATTTTTGTGTGTCATTTAGTACAGAAAAAAAATGCATATTCCTTTCTATCCCCATTCAGTTTCTTCCATAACTCTTACTTTCCTTCTTATTCATTTTATGATTAGATTTATCTAAATCTGAGAGCAGGAGGTTAAGGTCTCCCACTACTAGAGTTTTGTTCTCTATGTTTTCCCATAGTTCTTTCAATTTCTCCTCTAAGACTTTGGATGCTGTGTCATTGGGTGCATACATATTTAGTATTGAAATTGGAGCTCAAGTCCTGCACCCAACTTGTCATGTTCCAGGGGTACTCAGAAACTCTCTTTGCTGGAACTCACCCTCCCCATGACTGGGGCTCACTAGAGTTCTCCTCCTGGCCAATGATTCTCCAGCTAAAGTTGGTCCTTGGACTGGTCACTCACCAAATTTTCTGCAGCTAAGACCTGTCCTTTGGCTTCACTCTGCTACTATCTCTGCGTTCGTTCTCTGTTCTCTGTTCCAGTTTAACCATGGTCCCCTGAGACAGACCCTGTTCATAGGTATTCTTCTCCTAGCTTCTTTTTTCTGTATTTTGTCAATCAAACTTCTGTTAAGAGGTTTCTTTCATGTTTTTTTTTGAGGAGAACCAGGAGCATTTAACACAGTGCCTGTCTTCTCTCTGCCATCTTGTCCAGAAGTGGCCAAGTTCTGTCTTTATCTTTTTTTTCCCAAAGAAGTTATAAAAAATTGGAATAAATTGTTCCTTAAATGTTTGAAAGAATTCACTTGTGAATCCATCTGATTCTGAAGGCATTTTTCTTAGGGAGTTCAATGATGGCTTGTTGAATTTATTTTTTGAGATAGGGTTATTTAGGTATTTAATTTCCTCTTCATTTGACCTGGGCAGCTTATGTTTTTGTAAATATTCATTCATTTCCCTGAGATTTTCAAATTTATTGGCATACAGTTGGGCAAAATAATTCTGAATTTTGAGGAGTTCTTTTTCATTTATGATACAAGCAATTTGATTTTCTTTCTTTTTTCAATTAAATCAACCTGATGTATATCAATTTTATTTTTCTCATAAAACCAATTCCTAGTTTTATTCAATAGTTAAATAACTTTCTTGTTTTTTATTATATTAATTTCTCCTTTAATTTTAAGACTTTCTAATTTGATATTTAATGGGGGGTTTTAATTTGTTCTTTCTCTAATGTTTTTAGTTGCATGTTTCATTCATTAATTTATTTCCTCTTTCTCTAATTTATTCATGTAAGCATGTAAAGATATAACATATTCCCTGACAACTGTCTCAGCTATATCACATAAAATTTGGTATGCTATTTCATTATTGTCATTATCTGGGATGAAATAATTAATTCTTTTTATAATTTGTTCTTTGATCCACTCATTCTTTAAAATGAAGTTATTTACTTTCCAATTAGTTTTAGGTCTGTCTCTTCATGGCCCAATATTGTATGTGGTTTTTGCAGAATGTATTCACCATTTCTGCCTTTCTGCATTTGATTATTAGGCTTTTATGCTCTAGTACATGATCAATTTTTGTGTAAGTGCCATGTACTGCAGAAAAAAAAAGTATAATCCTTTCTATCCACATTCAATGTTTTTCCCCAAAATCTAACATGCCTAGGTTTTCTCACAATCTATTTACCTCCTTAACTTCCTTCTTGCTTATGTAATGGTAAGATTTATCAAAATCTGAGAGCAGAATCTTGATGTCACCCACCAATAAAGTTTTGCTGTCAATGTCTTCCTATAACTCATTCAATTTCTTCTCCATGTTGTGCATTCATATTTAGTATTGAAATTGCTTTATTTTCTATGGTACCTTTTAGGACGATATTGTTTCCTTCCTTATCTCTTTTAATGAAATCTATTTTGCAGCCACTTTGTCTGAGATATGAATTGATACCCCTGCTTTTTTCATTTCAGATGAAGCAAAATTTATTTTGCTCCAACGTTTTACTTTTACTTTATATGTAGGTCTCTTCTTCAAATGAGTTTCTTTAAGTAATGTATTATAGGATTCTGAATTTTAATCTACTCTGCTATTCACTTACATTTTATGGGAGAGTTCATCCCATTCACATTCAGAGTTATTATTTAGAACTCCTTATTGCCCTCCATGCACATCCTCAGTTTGTATTTCCCCCTTTTTCATTTTATCCTTATTCCCCAGTATTTTCTTTTTGAATACCACCATATTCAGTGTGTTTGCCACTTTATATCCAACCCACCCCTTTCCTTACCTTTTCCCTTTGCCCCATCTTCCTTCTCTTCCTTCTGTTAGTTTCCCTTTTCCTCCCAATCCCCTTCCCCCTTTTAATAATTGAAAGGTAATAAAAGCTTCTTAAATTAACTGAGTGTGTGTATGTTAACTTTAAACCAGGTCTGATGAGAATAAGATTCAGGTGGCTCTCAACTCATCCCTTATTCTCCTCTATTGCAATAGGTCCTTTGTATAGCTTTATGTGATGTGATTTACCCCATTCAATCTCCGCCATCCTCCCATCTCTTTACTGTCTCCCTTTTTAAGCAGATACTGTATTTAAATTATTCTATCAGAATCACAATTAAGTCATGAGTGTTCATTATTTCTGGCTAAGTATATTCATCCTATCAGAGTTGCAATTCTCTAGAGTTATGAGTATCTTCCTCCCAGGTGGGGATATAGCCAGCTTATTGGATAGCAGCTCTTTCTTATCTGTACCCTCTAATCCCCCTTTTTTGTATCTCCTTAGTCTCCTGTTTGAAATCCAAATTTTCCATTTAACTCTGGTCTTTTTGTCAAGAAATGTTGGAAGTCTCCTATTTCATTAAATGTCCATCTTTTCCTCTTGAAGAGAAAGCTCAGTTTTGCCAGATGCTGAATTCTTTGCTGCATTCCAAGCTCACTTGCTCTTCAGAATATTGCATTGCAAGCCCCTCAGTATCTTAATGTTGATGCATCCAAGTCCTGTGTAATCCTCATTTTTGGCTCATTGGTATCCAAATTGTTTCATTCTGGCTGCTTTCAGGATTTTATTTTTTACCTGATAGTTATGGGATGTGGCCACAATATTCCTTGGTGTTTCTATTTTGGGATCCCTCTCTGGAGGGGATCAATGTATTCTTTCAATAACTATTTTGCCCTCTGGTTCCATGATAGTAGGACAATTTTCCATTATTTAATCCTGTAAGGTTGAGTCCACACTTTTTTTCTTGTCAGTATTTTCAGAGAGCCCAGCAATTCTTAAATTCTCTCTCTGGATCTATTCTCAAAGTCAGAGGTTTTGCCGATGATATGTTTTACATTTTCTTCTATTTTTCCTATTTTTTGGTGTTATTGAAAAGATTTTTGTTGTCTCAAGATGACATAAGTTTCCACAGACTCTATTCCTTTTTTAAGAGAAGAATTATCTTTATTTATCTTTTGCAACTCCTTTTCCAATTGGTCAATTCTATTGTCTTTTCTTTTTTTATTTAATATTTATTCATTCTCATTTTGTATAAACAATGCTTTTTTATACATTAATAAAATATTCTTGTTTAAGAGTAAACAAAATGGCACCTCCCCCAAAAAAATATAGACTCACTTGAGTGATAAAGTAAAGGAGAGAGAAAAAATTAAAATTAAAAAATAATAGTAATAATTGTAGGTATGGCCAAGTGGCACAGTGGACAGAGCACCAGCCCTGGAGCCAGGAGCACCCAAGTACATATTTGGCCCCATATACCCAACAATCACCAAGATGTGTGACATGCAAGCCAATGCAACCCCACAGCCCTGCATAAACCAAAAAAAAAAAAAAGAAAGAAAAGAAAAAATAAGACCTAAAATAAGATAAAATAGTAATAATAGTAAGGGTGGCTGGGTGGCAGACAGAGCACTGGCCCTTGAGCCAGGAGCACCCGTGTCCTAATCCAGCCTCAGACACCCAACAATCACCCTGCTATTCAGCCCAAGGCAGGCCACCCAGCCCCATTTGCCCTGCACCCCCCCCCAAATAATAATAATAATAATAAATGTGCTTCAGTCTTTGTTCCAACACCAACAACTCTGTCGGGGGTGGATCACATTCTTTATGGTAAGTCCATCACAACACAACAGTTACGTTCATATTTTTCCACTGTTGCCATTGCTGATTGCAACTCCCTCCTTTCGTATTTCTCCACTACCATGTACTATATTTTCTCTCTCCTTTCACTGACTCTGCTGTAGGGTAGCTAAGTGGTGCAGCAGACAGATCCCTGGCCCTATGGTCCTGGACAAGCCATCCAATCCCAGCCCCTTGAAAGAAGTAAAAAGGAAAATTCATTATGTCTGTCCATTCTCCTCTCTTGGTCCATCCTCTCTTCATTCATTCACATCCCCACCCCTTCCCCCCCATCCCCTCCTCTCCTTTTTACTCCAGATGTCTATACCCCATTGATTATATATGCTGTTTCCTCTCCTAGCCACCTCTGATGACAATGAAGATTCCCTCATTCCCCTTTGCCTTCCCCCCCTTCCATATCATTGCAATAGCTCCTTGTAATAAAGAAAAATCTTATTATGTGAAATATCTTGGCCTTTTCCCCCTCTCCTTTTTCTTTCTCCCATTACATTTCCCTTTTTTCTATTGACTCCAGTTTTACAGCATATTTTGTCTTCAAATTCATCTTTCTCCTGTGCTTCATCAATAAAAGCTCCTTCTACCTGCTCTGTTAATTGAGAAGGTTCATATGAGTATTAGCAGTGTCATTTTTCTATACAGGAATATATGCAGTTAATCATCATTAAGTCCCTCATATTTTCCCCTTCTCCTCCAATCTCTATGCTTCACCTGAGTCCTGTATTGAAGAATAAACCTTCTGTTCAGCTCTGGCCATTCCAACAGGAACATTTGAAATTCCCCTGGTTCATGGAAAGTCTATATTTTAGCTGGAAGAGAACATTCAATTTTGCTGGGTAGTTGATACTTGGTTGCATTCTAAGCTCTTTTGCCCTATGAGCTTTTAATGTAGTTGCTGCTAAGTCCTGTGTGATCCTGATTGTAGCTCAATGGTATTTGAATTGTGTCCTTCTGGCTGCTTGTAATATTTTCTCTTTGACTTAGGAGTTCTGGAACTTGTCTATAATATTCCTGGGGGTTGGATTTTTGGGATCTCTTTCTTGGGGGGATCAATAGATTCTCTACATATTTTTCCATAGTTTGCTATTTTGCCCTCTGCTTCTAGGATATCAGGGAAATTTTCCTGTAGTAATTCTTTGAAAATGATGTCAAGGCTCTTTTCCTGATCATGACTTTCAGGTATTCCAATAATTTTTAAATTATCTTTCCTAAATCTGTTTTCCATATCAGCTGGTTTTTCAGTGCATATTACTTTCTGATTTTTCATTCTTTTTGTCTTGAATTATTGAGTCCTGATTTCTTGTAAATTCATCAGTCTCCCTGAGTTCTATTCTTTGTCAGAAGGATTTGTTTTCCTCAGAAAGCTTTCTTATCTCTTTTATCATCTGGCCAATTCTGTTTTTTAAAGCATTCTTCTCCTCAATAACTTTTTGAACTGTTTTATCCATTTGACCTAAGCTGGTTTTTAGCATGCTATTTTCTTCAGCATTTTTTTTTTGGATTTCCTTGACTAAGCTGCTGACTTCATTTTCATGTTTTTCCTGCATCTCTCTCATTTATTTTCCCAGTTTTTCTTCTAACTCCCTGATTTGATTTTCAAAGTATTTTTACAGCTCTGTCGTAGCCTGATCCCAATTTCTGTTTTTCTTGGAGTCTTTACATGCAGGAGCTTGTGCTTCCTCATCTTCATACTGAGTGTTTTGATCCTTCTTGGCCTCACAGGAAAAATATTTCTCAATGGTGTTCCTCTTGTTTCTCTGCTTGCTCATTTTCCCAGCCTAAGCCTGTTTTTGGGACATTCCCACAAGGGTCTCAGTGTGTGAGGCTCTGTCCTCCCTCCTGGTCTTTGAATAACCATATGCTCCCCCCTCTGCCTTGGGGCTAAGGTGCGGTGGGGGGGAGCCCTGCTGTTCTATGGGGGGGCCTAGACTGCTATCAGGATATGAATGTGGTTAGAACCCCAGCGTCCCATTCCAGGGGCAGAACTTGGACAGTCTCTCTCTTCACTCCCCTCCCTAGCTTCAGTGGGCTCATGCCCTGGGGGCTCCTGCTTATGGGCTCCGGCTCCACCTCCTTCTGTTTCCTGGATCTGGACTGCCTTGGCCATGTGGCTTGCTGTGTGCCCTGAGGGCTGGGCTTCCCAGTGCCCTGAGACTGCTTCTGGGAGGCTGAAGTTCTTTCTCTCTGGCAGGCCACCCCTCTGACGGGCCACCCCTCCAACCACAGGGAGCAGTGCCTTTCTGCTCTTTTCCAGGTTACCTTGAGTATGAGACCTGCCTCACTGGTTCCCTCTGTGGGTTCTGTCTCTTGAAATTTTAGTTAAGAGTCCTTAGTTTAGAAGTTTTAGGAGAGAGTGCCTAAGACACGATCCTCTCTTCTGGCCATCTTGGCTCTGCCCCGGTCAATTCTATTTTTGAAGGAGTTTTCCATTTGTTCAATTGAAGTTTTGAGAGAATTATTTTCTTTTTGCATTTATCCAATTGTATTTTTCAAGAATTTCTTTTCTTGTTACAAGGTGTTAAATTTCTCTTGAGTTTCTTTTCCCAAATTATCTAATTGATTTTTAAACTCCTTCCTTATTTCTTCAAGGAAGTCTTTCTGGACTGGAGACAATTCATATTCTCCTCAGAAGTGCTAGATCAACCTAAAAAAATTGCTAGATCTCTCTCTGGGTTAGAATCTAGTTTTTCTAAATATTTCTCCATGGGTCCCCCTTTTCACTGGTTTCTCTGCATTTTTCTAGGATCTTGTGTTGGGGGAGGGGCTGGCTCTCAGAGGTTTGCTTTTGAAAACCCTAGAGGCTTCATTCACTTGTAATGCCTAGGGCTGGCCAGTAGGGGGTGCTGGTTGCTTCCTCTGGAGTGATTATAGCCCTCTCCCAATCCTGGAGGGCATGGGGGTGTGAGGAGGCACTAAGAGGAGTGGCAGGGTTTGAGTTGACATTGAACAATGGCCTGGAAGGCAATCTTCCTTTCAGCTGAGTGCACTCTGTAGTCCACACCTGAGTCTAAGTGGTTGGGGGGTTGGCTACCTTTTTTTCCTGGAAGAATGCTCCTCTAAAAGTATGGAGTTCAGGTCCTGCACCAAGCTGGATGATTTCTAAGCCTGCAGACCACCCCTCCCCCCTTGCCAAAGACTCCACAGCTAAAGTTGGTTCTTGGACCTGCCTCACACCAAAGTCTCTGTGACTAATACAGGTCCTCTGACTTCGTCCCCACTGGTGTCCTTGTGCTGTCCCTCTAGTCCCTGCTCCTGGTTCACCCACGGGACCCTAAGACAGACCCTGTTGGTAGGTGTTCTTCTGGCTTCTTTTTCCTGGGTTTTGTTGATTGAGTTTCTGTTAAGAGGTTTCTTTCTAGATTTTGTCAATCAAGTTTCTGTTAAGAGGGGACACCAGGAGCACTTAACACAGTGTCTCTCTTCTCTCCACCATCTTGGCAGGAAATCGTTAACATTCCATTCTTTACCTGTTCCCTCTATCCTTAGAAAAAGATACCGTGTTATATTAGTTATCTGGAAAATATGACTGTTCTTTCTTCATCTCCTTAATGACTCATATCTATATTATACCCTCTAACCATAAGTGATTCCCAAAACTGCCCTGGGCCTTCTATTCCAACTCTGTGTGCCCATAGAGACCCCTCATATGACTGAAATTCATTTATTCAGCTACACTCTTTCCTAATATTACTACTTACCAAGTAAAAATTTTAAAACAAATGTTTTGGCAGTATTTCAAAAATGTTCTTATCCCAAACCTACCTTCTTCTAAACTTCTACATTTCTATTAAAGATGCCACCATTCTTCTATGTTCATAATCTTGAGATTGACCTGCATTTTTCAAAATCTCTTAATGCATATAAGCAATGAGTTTCCAAATTCAACCATTTTTAGGCCACAATATAATTTCCCATGACACTCTCTATTCAAACAGTAAAACAATGCTTCTCCTCACACTGCCACTACTAGAATTAAATTGTTATTATCTCTTTTTGTGCCCAAACCAGTCTAATTGCTTCTACTGAAGCAATTTTTCTTAAGGGAAGATCTGACCATGTCACTTCCATGCCCAATGCTTCCTTTTTGTTCTAATAATAAATATGAACTTCTCTGTTTAGCTTTTAAAGTCATTCATTACCTTTTAGTTTCATTGTATATTACTCCTCTCATACTTCTCTCATACATTTGGCAATCTAGAAAAATTGATCTCTATTTTTAACACTTATGATCATTCCTTGATATTGTTGCTTGTGAGTCTTCTGGAAATGTTAGACATCTTTTACTCTGAGTCTCTTCTGTTATTTCTACTGAAATTCTTGACCTTTTATACCTCCAAAGGTATGTTATTGCTATTTCATCTAGTTTTAAGAAGCAACCCATCTGTCATTTTAATAACATAAAATTAAAACTGGACCTAAGTGTATTAGAGTTGTGTAGCCCAACAATAACAAATATATTTCCAATTATTTGCACTCCTTTACTTATGTAGAGTATATTATAATTATTTATATAACTATTTGTTTATTAGTACATTACATCAACATTATTTTATGATTGTTCTTTGTCTTTTGTTCTTATTCTGAATGAAAATTATCTTTCTATTGTTTCCTTCTTATATTAACAACATACAGAAATTCTCAATTTCTAGATATTTTTTGTTCTATTACTTTTCTGAAACCCCTAATTATCTTGTTTATTTTTTGTATTAATTCCTTGGGATTTTCTAAATAAATGATAATAGTTATTTGTAAATATGCATATTTTTAACCTTCCTTGCTTGTTGAGTGCCTACTGGCTAGCTTATTCTTTATTCATAAACTATGACTTGACACAGTTCAGCTGTAGTCAAGTTCTCAGGCAAATGTTGAAGAGACAGGAGACAAAGTTCTCTATTTATTAAACCAAATACAAGTGCTTAAATATCCTCCCTAGTCTGGTCCACTCCCATGACACTCTCTATTCAAACAGTAAAACAATGCTTCAGTTCTCAAGGATACCATGTGATAAAGGTTTATTTCCTCAGGCCAGTACTCCCACACACAACATTCCCTTACAAATCCCCCTTTTTGTTTTTGAGGCAAATTTCCTTAATTCAATTACATGATGGATGGATGCCACATAAGCTGTAAAAAATAGTTCAAAAATAGTATAAACAAATGTCAATTAAACAATAGTAAAGACAAATAAGCATACAAGTCAATTAACATGTTATTAAATTTTATAAAATAATATTTCTGTTATTATATTATGCATGATTCCATACATTTATCCCAAATGGAGTCATGATTTGTGATATTTCCCTTACCCCCTTCAAAACAATCACAATTTACTTCTAGGCTTTAACATTACAGCATTCAATAGCTTATATATTCACAAGAGAACCAAACACTATAATTTATTTGCAGTTAGAAAATATATTCCCTTCCATAAAAATGTGATGATAGATAAGACAAAGACTTACAAACTTTTTTTTTTTTGCCAAGAAAGGACCATTCAAAGTAATTAAATGCAAAAATCCAAACTAAAAATAGTAACATTTAACTGTAGCTTATTTCAGATCTGAGTCACACACACACACACACACATACACCCATAGACACACACACACACACAAACACACACACACATACACAAACACACACAAAGACACACACTAGTTTAGACACTAAGACAAACACAGAAACAACTCTCTTGTATCATATTTACCAAGCTGAGATTGATACTCTGGCCAATATCAGATCTCAAAATATAGAAACATTTTCTCAATTCTCCAGGCCAGTAGAGAGGAGAGAGAGAGAGAGAGAGAGAGAGAGAGAGAGAGAGAGAGAGAGAGAGAGAGATGTAAAATGTCCTATTGAGGTTTAAATACACATATACACACATATACACACATTTATATTTTGACTAGTCAAGCAAAATAACTTTTCGAATCAATCAGAATTTCTTGAGGAAACGTTCTCATATATATTCATGAAAATCCTGAAATAGTCAAACAAAAAAATTGAATGCATTCCTAAGCAACTTCACAAAATTCAAAGTTAGCTACTCTATTACAGAGATATTAGCCATAACCACAGGCTTCATTGAAAAAATGGAATCTGAATTTCCCAGTCACAGAAAAAAAGTCTTCATCCCCTTTTTTTCTTAACTAATTGACCATGAAGCTTCCCAATCAATAGCTTAAGAAAAACGTGGTCATTGCTCAACTACCTCCCCCCAAACCAGGAAGAAGGCATGGGGTGGTCCCTTGATTTCTAAAACAAGTTTTGGGGGGTCTTACCCTTCCTGCAGCAAAGCATGCATACCTTCTGAGATATAAATTTGAGTTTCAAAGTTCTAAAAAGGAAGATTTTCCCTTCTCCCTCCCCCTTCCCTGCATTTGAAAGAGTAAGAGAGAAAAGGAGTTCCACCCAAAGGTTTTCACAGAACAATTCCTTCAATAAAACTAGTTGCAAGGAAAGAAGATTTTTCTTGTAGAAAGAATGGGAATCACAGTAGTGTTTGGTGTACTTGTGACAACTGTGGTGACAGCTGGGATGGTTGAGACTGAAGGTAAAAGTTTCGCTGTAGAATTAGTTGGAGATGGACTGGTAGTAGGTTCTACTAAGCAATTACTTGAGTTGTTAACAACAGTATAATTTAGAGTTGTTGCATTTTCTGAACAGTAGCCAGCACCATTACAAACTGCCCAGTAGCATGTGACATTTTTGCTCTCAACAATTCAGTTAGTTTGTACTTCATGGCTTTCTGGTGACATATCAAAGGTTGTGGCATGCTTGATTGTGGTCTGGAGAGTGGAATTTGTTGTGGCTTTGGGAGTGGAATTCGCCGTGAGTGCTAGAGTGGACATCAAAGTCAGTAGCATCGAAGAGAAGTCTCTGAAGTTGACTGTAGGTTCAGGGGTTTGGGTCATGCTTAGCATGCCTAGCTTGACCAGGCAAGCAGCAGTGTCCGAAAGGAATGGCCATAAGGTCCCCTGCATCCTGTTCATGGCACTGGTGCTTGGGCCATGTACTGCCACTGAGGAAGAAGCTCCATACCCCTGCGGTGCTGACTCAGAGACTTCACTTCCCAACAGCAGCCCCAATCAAAAAATCCATGCTAATTTTTGCTCCTAATTGACACAATGTATCTCTTCCCCATAATATCGGAGGGAGTCCTTCAACTATAAAGGGAGTGACAGTCCCTGCTTTATCTTCTTTACTCTATTTCGAAGAAATTTCTGTTTCCTGTTGACCCCCAATGCCTACTAGATTAGTATAGTGAGCTTGTTTAGGCCAAGCTTGTGGTCAGTTCACTATGGAGAACACAGACCGATCTGCCCCCAGTGTCAATCAAGCCTAGGAAAGCAATTCCTTCTACTTGCGTAACACAAAGAGGTTCTTCTGAAGAAATTGTAGTAGTGAACCTTAATTTTTTTTTTTTGTTGATCAGTTTTGCCATCTTTCACAGCTCCTTTTCCTTCCAATTTATGCAAGATCCTGAGAAACACATAACTGACCTATACATTGGTTCTCATTTTTGTAACTATCATCATCATTAGCATTCACTATTTCAATAGAGAAAATTTCCCCACTCACATACTTTACTAAAGGTATTATGTGAGTATAATCTGGATATGGTGGAACCAAAATGATTGCAAACTCCTTGTTCATTAATCGTAAATGGTGAGTAGACACTTCAGTAGAAGCATGTGGAGGTACCCTAAATTTCCCAGCACTTTTGACCATCAGTAGTTTTGTATGAGTCAGGTTGCTGCCAAAAGCTGCATACTGGTTTTTCCATTCCATCCCCTGCAGGTCCTAAACTGTCAGACCCCAGGATTGTTTTTGAGGGGCCCCTGAGAGAGGGCCCCTTTCCCTGTTTAAATTTCCTTCTCTGCATTCTGATGCCCAGTGTCCTACCTTTTTACACCTTGTGCACTACCCTAACCTTTCTGGGTTTAGCTCCTTGGGCACTCCAATAATCTTTCTTTAACTGTCCAGGCTTTCCACAAACAAAGCAAGTCCATTTCTCTTTCTTTCCCTCGTGAATATTAGCAAGTGCCTCTGCCATTAATTCGGTATGATACACCTGAGACACTACTCTGTCACATCCTTGAATCATTTCCTCGATGGTGGCATCCTTTCTTAAGCCAATCATTGTTTTCTAACAATCTGTATTTGCATTAGCCCATGCTAATTGTTTTATTAATGCATCTATTCCTGCTTCATCTCCTAAAGTTCTTCCCACTGCCTCCTGCAATCAGGCAAAGAAATCTACAAAAGCTCATCACTCCTTTGTCAGATAAGTGCAAATGTTTTTTTCCTTTGCATTTTGTATTGGAATATATCCCCAAGCATTCTTTACACAGGTAGCAATTCTTTCATATGTTTCTAAAACATAATATATTTGGTCTGTATTGTTGAGAAATTGACCTGTGCCACTTAATTGTTCATAATATGTGGTGGTGTTGAGACCTTATGCATACCTCAAAGCCATCTTTCTACATTGTTTTATAAGCTCCATCATCCAAAAGACAGATTGTCTGGGTGACAAATATGTTCTAACTATCTGCTTCCAATCATTAGGTGTTAATATGGAGTATGCAAGAATATCCAATTATAGCCAGACAAAAGGTAAGCTTGCCCCGTATTCCTACACCACCTTCTTTAAATCTCTGACTGCTTTTATCTTTCCTGGCTCATGTCTTCACCTAAGGTTTCCTGGATTAAAAGGATTTGGCTCCCCAATAGGAGGATATGACTGAAACTTAGCTCCTAAATCCCCCAAAATTTCTTCCTGATCTTTTGCCCTTTGGATGGCGTTTTGTAATGCTGAAGTTTTTTCTTCACTTAGGTGAAGACCAGTCCCTGGTCCACTTCCACCCCTGTGGCACTCTCCCATCAACTAGTAAAATAATGCTCCAGTGCTCAAGGATACCAGGTGATAAAGGTTTACTTCCTCAGGCCAGTACCCCACACAGAGCAGTACCTTATACTTGCTTGTATTTACTTCTTTACCATCTTTCTCTTGACTTTTTTTACAATATCCAACATTTCTAGAACTGTCAAAAAATAATGTGGAAAAGAGGGAAGTTTTGCTTTACTCCTGTACTTAAGAAGAATATTTTAAATGCTTATCCATTTATATATATATATATATATATATATATATATATATATATATATATAAAATTTTCATCATCATCATCGTAATCATCATCATCATTAAGCTAAAATTTACAATTATTCATTCACTTGGTCCAGACAATAATTCTGGGAGAAGGGTGCTATTAGTAATCCTATTGTAAGATGAGGAAATTGAGACAAATAGGTTAAGTGACTTGCCCAGGTTTGCACAAAAAGTAAATATCAGAAACTAAATTTGAACAGATTTTCCATATTTCATTGTGCCACTTCCTTATCCTTCTGCTCATGCTATAGAAGAATCCTTCCATGTCTAAGTTTTTAAGACTTATACATACTTATACTGCCTATTTTCAAAGGCATTTTTCTATGCCTGTTAACACCATTAGGATTTTCTTGGTTTGTTTTGTAATTTGTAAAGCAAATTATATAGTTCACATGATTAAATATGCCAATTAGTCCAACTCAATAGATATAGATATGTATGTATGCCAATATAAATTTACACAAATATATAGCATGTCAACATTTATATATAGAGATAAGTAGATTGATGTATCTGGTACTGGTATCAATAGATATACATTGTGATTAAATATTTTTATGAGCTCTAGGTGGTAAATGTGTCTTATTTCACCAATAATGAATGAAATTAAATATCAAGACAATTGAAATAAATAATTGTTATACAATGAATAGTAATATGTAATAAAGTTTGTATTTACGAGATGTTACAAACTTTGTTGAAGGTTACAAAAAGACTTGAACCTTGCAGGAATTATTGTCACACTGTATGACAGAACTGGCATTCAAAAAAGAGTCTTGACAGATTAGAACCCTAGAATGAATTTAATATGTTAAAATTTAATAGACCAAATTAAAAAAAACTTTGCCTAAAGTTAAAAGAATAACAATTTCATAAGTAAAAGATGAGATATGGCTAGTCAGTTATTTGTCTAAAATATCTTGATGCTTGATTTTTATAAAGATCTTGAGGGGACTACAATATAATAAAAACATACAGTGTGATACATCAAGAAAGTTTAGAATTATTAAGAGAAACAAAGCTATTTCCCAATTGATTGGAATAGCTTTACTTTCCAGTTCCTGTTACCAGAACAAAGTGCTTTAAATATTTGTATTCATATATTTGGGGTATGACAAGTGTAGTAGAAACAAGATCAAGATGTATATAGAGTTTAGCTACTTTTGGGGCATAGTTCATCAAATTAATTTTTGAATTGTTTGGATTAAATCACAACTGAATCACCTTAAAAAATGAAGGTATCTTGTGCTCAAGAATAAAAATATTTCTAATTCTTCATATTTAATGCATACCTATCTATCAGGAAATAGGTTATATTCTTCATCATTAGTCCTCTGTAATAAAAATGCTAGTCATTGTATTGAGCAGTTCTTAATTATTTTAAAATTGTTCATTTTATGATTATGTTAAAACATAAATTCTTTTCCTGATTCTATTCTCTTTATATAAGTTCATACATGAGTTTCTCTAAATTGTCCATTTTGCTTTCTTGCCTTTTTTCCCTTGTGATTTGATGAGAGGGTGGGAGTAAGAGAAAAATAATTCTTATTAATTGACAAAATAAGATTTATTCAAAGAACGTGGTCCAGAAGTCTGCAGAACATCACAAGACAGTCCGCAGTTGAGGAAAAGCCTGTGTTTCTGCCTGAGAAGATAAATGCTGAATAATAGACAAAGGATTAACCTAGGCGTAGTGAGAAGTGCCAATTTGTGATATTCAAGAATACAAGTTACATATACAAGTTTTATGGCTAATGGTGTATCACAATATCTTCAGTCCTAGCTAAACTACTATTTAGAACACTTTCTATTCTATTCCATCACTGTCTAAAGCTACTATAGAATTTATGTGATGGTAGTTTCCAATAGATTCTGGCAAAATCCCTCCATATTTTAGAAGCCAGTCTTCATGAGTTACTAAACCATAAAAAAAAAAACCTCACTTAATTATGATCAGCCCTTTGCTAACTAACTAGACTGATATTAGATAACAAACATACAGGCGTATACTATCAAACCCAAAAGGTAGTTTTCAATTTGGAAACTGTATACAAAATGTGTGCTCCTCTGGGAAAACTTGAGGAAACCCTAAATCCTTATGTGGTTCAATCAGGTATGAGATGTGACCAAGATTGTGTACTTTTACTAGTCCCCTACTCAATGTAGGAATTCCTCATGATGACCACAGGTGACAAAATGAAATATAAAGTGAGGTCCTGTTTAGGAATTGCAATGATTGTAACTAAGTATGTAGATGTAATTAACACCAGGTAAAACATAAGACTTATGGAAAACATGCATAGAGAGAACTAGAAAGAGCATTAATGATCAATTTCTCCAACATAATTACTTGACAGGTGAGAAAATAAGCTCATAATAGAGAAGTGATTTAAAGAAAATCCAAGAAGTGGTAAGAAGCAGCAAGACTTAAAATCTAATTTTTTTTGTTTTTTCCCCACTAAATTTAAGTCACATAGAAATCACATGCCTCAGGAACCTAAAAAAACAGATATAGTTTTGTATCCCATCAACATTATGAGAACCTCAAGGGCATTAAATGTTCAAAATGCACCTTATGTTTATTTCTTTAAAAGAACAAATACAGTGAATTTCCAATTCACAAAGGCATATATTTGTAAACATTATCTTTATTATTTCCTTAGAAATAGAATTCTAAGTTCCAAATGCTTAATTAAGCCACTCTGTGAAATGGATTTGGAATTTATATTCCTAGAAAAGTATTGAAATATATTTATATTAAGTAATACAATCTTAACAACATGTAGTTATAGTTTGCTTAATCAAACATAATTATTATTACTACAAAAATGATGATTTCTTGTGATTCTGTTTCACTTTTGTTACTCCCCTGAGAGGCTTGTTTTCTCTAGCAATGTACATTTTATTTAAAAAAATAATGAAACTATATATTGCTTTCAAAATGACTAATATATGGTTTATTTTTAAGTAAATTTGACTAGCAATTTTTACTAGTCTTTTCTATATTTGTGATTTGTAAGACTGTAGAAGTCAACTAGGTGGTATGATGGAGAGACTGCCAGGCATGGAGTCAGAACATTTCTCTTCTTTAGTTCAAATGTGGTCTCAGACACTTACTACTTGTCTGATTTATTAATTGGGAAAGTCACTTAATCCTATTTGCCTCAATTTCCTCATCTGTAAAATGAACTGGAGAAGGAAATGAGAAACCACTCCAGTATCTTTGTCAAGAAAACCTTAGATAGGATCTTGGAGAACTGGACATGACTGAAAAAAAAAGACTGAACAATAAAAAACAATTATAAAAGACAGACTTTTTTTTCAAAATAATATTTATAATTCAGCATGATATGTATTAGCCTAAAGAAATGATAGGAATTTCCATATTTCCAAGTCCAGGAAGTTATATATTATAGAAACACAATAGAGTTGACCCTGATATAAAGGAAGATCTAGTTTCAAGTTTTGACTCTACTTCTTAGGAGATTGGTAATCATCAGCAAGTCAGTTGATGTCTCAGTGTCTGAGCAACACTTTATGATCATGAGTTACTGAAGATTTGCTAAATAGTTTATGTCCCACACAATCACAGACATGAAATCAATGAGTTATATAAACTACTTCAAACAATCTTGTTTGCTAGCCCTTATCTCTAGATTGTATCTATACTTCTCAATGGAAAAAAATCAATACTTAACCATGTTGTATTAATTCAGTCCAAAGGAAAAAATTTCTAATGGCATTTTCCTTTACTCTTGTTTTTTTTTTCATGTATGGTAGATAAAAACTGATCTCTTTCTCTTTATTCATTATTATTTTAGTTCTAGCTGCTAAAAATCCAAATAAAGCAAAAAGACATGAAACACCCTTCACTGGGTACCCAATAGCAATTTTCAAAACACTTCTAAGTCCCTTTATTCAATTTAATCCCCATTAATAATAAATGAGCATCATAATTAATTGGCAAGATGGGCAAGATTTTTACCTTCTAGAAAATTATCTACTGAAATTTGGACCAAATTATCCCTTTAAATAAACAACTATGATTATAGTTACGTGTCATCAATCATCTGAAAGCACTTGTTGAGTATCATTATTCAGAGACATTATAACAAAAGAAATAATAATCACCGATCACAGTTCCTGCAAAGAGGAGCTTTCAACCTAATAAGCAGGTTTGTTTTCAATTTGTTTTCTTTGAAGATGAGCTCTTGAGGGAAGAATCTAGTTTGCATAAATAATCAGGGCACAAAATCTGCATTGATAAGGGGAACATCTATATCCTAAGCCCTCCAAAAGTCTGCCCATGTTTGTTTGTTTGGTGTTCATGAATATATTTTCCCTCTATGAATTCCAATTCTTCACTCCCATTACTTGTATCTTTAATTCACTCTAAACCCTGAGCACTCTATGCTAATATTTCCAAGCAGAAGTGAGTCTTTCATTAACCATATGAATTTTTGTTATCTGGTATATGTCAATATCAATCTTTGTCCTTATAAGATGGTGATTTCTAGAGGAGAAATACCAGAAGTATTTAAATTTGAATAGCAATATGGAGGAAGTACCTTCTCTTGATACATGAGAGAAGCTGTCTAATATTCTCAACACTCCACTGTGTTTCTGTGCTTTCAGAGTTTTTGCTAACTCATAGTTTTTCAACAAAGAGGAGGAAAAATTCAAGGTATCGAATTAGCCTTCCAAGGAATTTTTAAACAATGCTTTTGTTTCAACTTTATTGCATAACCTTTATTTATTCAATAAATATATATCTCCAATCAGGGGTGCATGGTGGATTCAAGTGACTAGAAAAGTCGACTCAGCAACAGAAAATGCTGAATTCAGCTCCAATTCTGACACTGTTATAGTAGGCAAATTATTTAATTTCCATTAAACTCAGATGATTTCTAAATAAATTATAGATATCCGATATCTTGGTAGAGGAAATTTTTGTACTCTAGCAATAAAAATGTCTTATATTGACAAAACCACAGATTCATGACAACTACTTATAAAGCTGAGATTGATAGTGGAAGAGATACAAGGAGAAAGAGGATATAGTCTCAGCCTCCTTAGTATGCTACCAATTCTGCATGATTGCAAAGAAACTTTTTTTAATACTACATGAGTACTATGAATATTATCTTGAAAACCTATATTGTTCAATGATCCCTTTGAAACTGACTCGATCTAATTTTTTATCTCAAACATTTTTCAAAAACAATAGAAATGTTTCCTCCCAGAGGTTTATGCTTTTATTTTGTTGTTGTTTTTATTTTCTATTAGTCCCTTTTTATGCACTTTCTATTGTTTTGATGATTATCTATGAAATATCCCATATTTATGTCAACCACCAAACTTTGCTAACTGAGCAAAAGAATGACATTGTAAATAATAACAATAATAAAAAACTAATTGAACAATTTCATTGCTTTTTGACTACTTATTATGTTTCCTTTATAAAATTCATAATATTTGTTATTCATGACATTTTTCATTCACCAAACCATTTAATGATTTCTTATTTTTGGACAGCTGTAGATAAAAGATTGCTAATTATTTTTAACTTTATTTTCAAATGAAATAATTTTTTTTACAATTTATTTTTCCCTTCTTCCTTCAGTAAAATTTTCTATGAAACTTATTCATGTGATTAAGTGTTAAATGATCTTAGTTTTAAAGGAGGAGAAAATGGAGGTAGAGTAAAAAAGCTAGTGAATAAAAGGCAGTTATTCACTTAAGATCTCCCTCATATTCCTCTGAAAATTTTTAAGTAATACCATAAAATTACAGAAACCTCCAAAGAAGAGGGAAAAATAATTTTCCAGTTCAAGATACCTTACTTAGAAGGACAGCAGGAAAGGTCTGTCACACCTGGGTGATAGTGGAGCACAGCCCATCACAGACCGTGTTGATCAGCCAGGAGGAGGCTTTGAAAACCACTCAATCAACAGTAGCAAACCTTCGAAGGCTCCCAAGTTCTCAGCCCATTTGCTAGCATGAGGCAAGACTGTTATTTTGCCCATATTCAGATCCTGATCAGAGTCCAGGGTGGCAATACTAGGACAAGCAGGAACAGCAGCACACTATAACTTGAGGTCAAAGTGGAGAGGGGACACTCTTCACAATTTCAGGCAGAAAAGACTGCTTGGGGTCATTTACAGACCAGGAGAGTGGTAATCATGTATCCTTGGATCATACCACCTTGAAAGAACAGTTGCTTCAAACAATGTGCCTCCTTCCCTGGAAACAGAACCCTTCTTTAACAAAGAGTTAAATTCAAGTCATAGTCTGGGAAATTGAGCAAACAATAGAAAAAAAAAATCTGCCATAGAAAGTTGCTATGGTGACAAGGAAGGTCAAAACACACACTTAGATTTGTTTGCATTTAACTTGAGTTTTTCTTTTGTGTCTGACTCTTCGTGAATCCATAGATTTTACTATCCATGAAGTTTTCTTGCCCTAGATACAGTGGATGAAAGCAAATGGAGCTTGTGACTTGGCTAGGAAAGCTAGTATTTAAATTCCAAATTCAGGTCTAGCATATCGACTGAGCTATCTAGCTGAACCCTCCGTTTTTCTTTTCCTAGTCATGTCTGAGTCTTCATGACCCCATTTAGAAATTTCTTAGCAAAGATATAGGAATAATTTGCCATTTCCTTCTACAGTTGAGAAAATTCATCTACAAGATGAGAAAATCCAGGCAAATAGTTCAAATGACTGTGCAGGTTCACACAACTAGGAAGTTTGTGAGGTGATTTTTGAAATCAAGAAGCTAAGTCTTCTTGATTCCTGGGTTGATACTCTATTCACTGTACCACCTAATTGCCCATGCATAGTATTTTCTGCTAATTATTTTTATTTCTTCTGGTTTTGTTAAATTTCACTTTGTTCATGTTTGCTCATTGTGCAGATTTAATTTTTTCTTTTTAATGAGCTTGGCTAAAAGTTTATAAATCATGTTAGTCTTTTTAAAAAATAGTTTATACTCTGTTCAATGAAGCTAATTTTCAATCTATACGAGAGAGAGAGAGAGAGAGAGAGAGAGAGAGAGAGAGAGAGAGAGAGTGTCTGTGTCTTTTTTGTTAATTGTTGAGTTTATTTTTTTGTGTCATTTTTGTTAATGATTTGTTTAATTGACTGAATTAAAAAAAAGCCTTGCTTTGGATTTTTAGTCATTTTCAATTCTATTCAATTCTTCTTCACCCCTGTTGAGTTTTCTTTGCAAAGTTACCTGAGTAGTTTGACATATCCTTCTCCAGCTCATTTTATAGATGAGGAATCTGAGGCAAACAGCACTAAGTTATTTGCTCAGGGTCACACAGATAGTATGTGTCTGAGACTGAATTTGAATTCAGACCCAGGATTCAATCTAGCCCCCCCATCTGGAAATGAAAGAAATGAAAGTTTATATTATTGTTGTTATTATTAATATTTTATTATTTTAATATTATTTACTTCTTTCTTGGGCATTTTGCATGGAAACATGGTTTAAATACACAGTCTCCAAAATATTAGGAAAATGTTTTGTATGTTCTACAGTCATAGGGAACTGAGGTATCATCATCAAGTAGAACACAGTAGATAAATAGGGGAATTCATATTCCCTCTGTAGATAATTTAGTAATAAATAAGATTAGTTCATTTCTTGCTGTGACATTGTTTGAATTCTGCTACTAGAATCTAGAGTCTATCATTCTGATACAGTCCAAGCTGTATTAAGACTCTAGAAAAGATCCTAGCACCTATTTATTATGGTTCAAGCTGTAAGGCTGCCAAAAATGATAATTTTACAACAGCCAGCCAGACATCCAACTGACCAGTAGAAGTTGTTACCATAGGGGAGCCATGGCTAGCTATGGGCTAATATAATTTTTCCCAATAAGTGCCCTTGCAAGTGATGTACTTTTATTGATCAAATGGTAATAAATCAATAAACATTTATTAAGTACACACCATTTTCTTTGAGCTAGGTATGAGAAATATGAAAACAGAAATAGATAATTCCTCTCTTTAATGTACTTACATTCTTTTAGGAGAGAGATGATACTTGCATAAATAAGTATATTGAATAAAAATTCAAGGTAATTTGTTGGGGATGAAGCACTAATATCTGGGGAGAGTAAGGAAGATCTCATGAAGAAGATGGTACCTGAACTGACTTTTCAATTTAACTAATGATTCTAAAACACAGAGACAAGGAGAAAATACAAATTGAAGGAAAGGACTTGTTGGAGTGTTTTAGCTAACATCAACAACTCTTTGCTAGCTTGGTTGGACTGGCCACTGAGTTCTAGATACTGAAATTCAAGAACAAGAGCTTTATTTCTGGGAAACCTAGAGGGGACACCAATCCTGAATAGTTTGGGTTAGTTAGATGAGAACTAAGACAGGAACTCAGTCATAGAGAAACAAGAGGCTATTCACACTAGAGTTTGAGGTTGTGGCTTGGTATAAATGTATAAGATTCAAACCCAGTTTTAGTGGTGTTCAGAATAATGTGAGGAATAACAGCAATGTTTGAGATGCTGAGCTGTCAAAACTATAAAGCAATGACAGGAAGAAAATACCTTCTTCCTCTTCCTGCTTGCCCTCTCAGGAGGGGAGTCCACTACCACTCGCTTCAGATGCCCCTACTCTCTGACTTTATCACAGCTTCCAACTTTCTATTCCTAATTATCTGACAGTACTGGTACGTATGTATTTATGCACCTGTGTGTGGAAGTATATTTCCATGCATGTGTGTATGTGTGTTTGCATGTGTGTAAAACTGGTAGAACACTGCCATTTTGGGGACTTAGATTCTTTATTTGTAAACCACAAGGGTTATATCAAATTACATCTTTCATTTTTAAATTCTGAAATACTATGATCAATTGAGCAGAAATGCTTCTGAAGCTATGAGACTCAAGGTGACATGGATTAAATACAAATTTAAATGAAGAAGATGCCAAGCACATGAATTAAATTTGAGTAAGGGGGATTGTCCAGACATCATCACTGAAATGCGCTGTATTGCAATGAAAAGAATTTTCAACTTACTATCCAAAGATTTAGAATACCTGGGCTTGAGTCCTGACTCTAATACTCAACTACTGTATGATATTGAACAATTTCACCACTGAGTCCTAACTTCTTTAGTTGAAATTGAGGAGGAGTGGGGGGAATAGTTCTCCTATTTTGCTGCAAAAAGCAAAACAGAATCATTTTCAAAATGATGTTTTTTTCAGTAAAATTTATTTTGGATCAGGGATTTAAATAAATATAGTGGTTTATTTACAGGCAAGTATTAGCCTTTTAGAAAAAGCTCCCCCACTGTAGCTGTGGGACCTGTAGGACAAGTTTGATGGTGCACATCAGGGAAATGCCTTTTCTGGGTAATCTGAAATGAGTGGCATTAATGTGAAGCAAAGTGCTAAATTTTGTCTAAACCGTTGCTACCCTTCAGGGTGGAATATCTAAAGCCAATTATATGACTCAAAACCAAATCTGAACCCTATAATATTAGTGATGGAAGACATGTTTGGAAAGTTCTTGATGTGGGTTTCAAATGCATAAATTAAATAATAGCTCCAACAGGCAGGTGTACTCATAGTCAAGTGGAAGAAAAAGGGCTTTGTTCTTCATATTTTGACAGCAAAGGTCCTCAGCCTTCAATGCCTAGTGTGAAGTAATGACAGCCGTCAAAGAACGAAAAAATACGTTAGTAACTGGTCATGAAATCTTTCACTCCTTATTTATAGTATGGGTGGTTGATGTAGCTAACACTGAATACATTATGTTTTGAAAAATCATAAACCTCTAGACAATGTTTAGAACTGTTTTCACATTATGTCAGATAATTTGTGAAAATTTCTTTAAAAATGTAATAGGGTAGGAAGAAAAGAAACCTTTTCTCCCCATACCTCTAATTCCAGAACCTAATCTGAAAGAAGAAACTGTAGTAGTGAGGAAAAAAAGCAAGGAATGTGGCAGCTAATAGACTTCCCCTCCAGCAGGATTCCCCTGTTCTCTGACCATTATGGTACTGTATAAATTTTCATGTCCTGGAGATGAAAACCTGAGATTTATATGGGACAGTTTTTTATTGTACTCCAAATCTCATTCTGTCTACAAGTCTGTTCATGGTCCAATCTCCAAAGCTACTAGAATATCCAAGGAGTATGAGACATGATCCAACATTGGATTTATAGTGCAGTATTGATTCTTATGCTATTACCTATATGACATCCCTGGAGCTCAGATACCTTATTTGTACCTTTGAGGTGATTTCTGTGTTATGAGTCAGATGGAAAATTGAATCATCCCATGTTGGGTGTGACAGAGAAGAAAGAAAAATTGTGGTAAATGAAGAAGACACATCCTGTATCTTCTGTGGCCTAAATTTATTGTTTCTGAAAATTCATAGAACCTTATTTTATTTAAGTTAGTTTCCCCAAAACAATGGACGAAGGAAGAAAAGATAAAAATAGTTTTATCAACCTCTCTGCTCAGATAGCAAAAATATTAAGGAAAACACAGTTAAGGATTAATAAAAAATATGTGTCAGGATCAGAAGGAAAGAATTTGGAGAAAATTAAAATTAGAGGTAGCCTAAAGAAGCACTATTGTTAACTGATCTCAGTTCCAATTGTATTTGGAGAGTTAATTTTCAGGAGTCTACATATAGTAACTTGGTTAAATTCTCTATGAGTTACTATGGGAAGATATAGACAAGGATTAAGGAGCATGGAAAGGTGTAAATAGGGTGAATAAGATTTCTTGCTGAAATCTCTCTTGTATCCATGGAATTCAGCTGGTCTACATGTCTACTATCTGTTATAAAAATTAAAATGAGATTAACTTGAATCCCTTGCTTTTAGAGAACTCATGGTGGCTACATTTCTTTCCAGGACTCTGGCAAGAAATGTTGCTAAAATGCATTTTTCCATTACTTTAGCAAATTGCAGCATTTGTCTGCCTCTACTTTTCCAATAACTCTCCTCAGCACTTAGAAAGCACTTGACATGTAATAAATGTTCATTTATTTTTAGTTGTTCTCCTAGTCTCCATTAAAGATGAGCTATACAGTTTTCTACCCCTAAATATGCAAGCTCTCTCAATCTATAAGTCTATATACTTGAATTCACTTATTACCATGTTTTTGCTTTGATTTGTTTTTAACATTTTCTATTTAAATATTTATAATTCATCCTTGATCAACAAATATAATTAAAATGGGGATACAAAAAAAAATCTTTTTCTATTTCATACACAAGCAGGTTCCAAAATCTCCAGGATGGAGGATATGTCCATGCTTTCCAGCTCCTTATTTCTAACACAGTTAAACTCCTTCTGTGATCTTGTTTTGCAATTTTTTTTAACAACCTTGATATAATTCTTGGCTTTAGCTTCTCTAGTATTCTCCAAATCATGCTTTTCCTTTCTTTAATTTTAAATTTTAGTTATGTCTTCCCTTTAATCTTTTATAAAATCTGAACTCATCATATTTCCCCTTCACACTGGTTTCTTTAAACCCTCCTGTTTTCTTTCTTGTTGAGGTCATCTGATTGTGGAGATGGATTTTTTTTGATTCTTCCATCTCCCCTAGGCTAAATTCTCTTGAAGACCTTCTGACTATAGCATCTTATATGTCTTTTCTCTAATTAAAAAATGAAATATATCTTTTTGCAGTCTTATGTATATGTTTAAGTATGCATAGCATTCCCTTCCTTTATAATTACAAAACTCCAAAATGCCACAGTCTCTTTTCTCATAAAGTTCCAGTAGTATATAGCATCATGGGATTATGAATTTTGACCTGGGAGCAACTTGTGTGATCATCATATTTCATGCCCTCATTTTATAGATAAATAAATCAAAGTAAAGATAGTTTAAGTGACTTGGGCATAGCCGAAATTTGAACTCAGAATTTTTTTATTCTGAATCAACAATCTGTCCTCTATATCACCTCATCACTTCTTTACTGCTCAATTATGCCTTCTTAGTTAAAATTGGATGGCACATGGGATAGACCGCTGGGATCAGTAAAGAAGACCTAAATTTAAATTCAGCCTCACAAATATCCCAACTGTGTGATCTTGGGAAAGCCACGTAACCTAAATTTGCCTTGATCCACCAGAAAAGAAATTTTATAGTATCTTTGCCAAGAAAATCCAATTGGTAGAAATTATCATAGTATCATCAAAGCAATTACTCTCAATGTTTCTCTTAGGAATACAGTAAATATTGGCTTCTAGATTTTACCTCTGTCTCTCCACTTACACACTCCTCCTCCAATAAATTTAAATTCCTAAAACATGGTACAATAGAATGACACTTGATCATGTTTTGTTTAGTTTTGCTTTATTTTGCCTTTTTTTTTGGTTTTTGCACAGTAATGGAGTTAGGTGACTTGCCCAAGGTCACACAGCTAGTAGTTATCAACCTAAGGCCAAATTTGCATTCAGGTCCTCCTAATTCTAAGTCCAGTACTCTATCTACTCTGCCACTTAACTACCCCACTCAGATTTTTATATTATTTGAGACTTAGATAAAATATTTCTTTTCCTATTATTTGAGATATTTATATTTTTTAAATACTATCACCTAACAGGACAAAAAAGTTTCAAATATTTAGCTGCATTTTACCTTTAATTGTGAATTTCTCCAATTTCTCATGCCTTTTTTCCTTCTCTTCTGTTGAAAGATGCAATTTATTTTACTAACATTTCAAAAAAGCAGCTTTTATGCTTATTAATATAATGGTTTTCTTTTTCATTAAATTTTGCTATTTTTTCCACTTCATTTTTAAATTTAAAGATTTCTATCTTGGCATAAAATTGAAGGTCTTAGTTTATTGATTTTTCTAGTTATATTTAGGAACATGCCTAATTCATTGATTTGTTTTTTTCTCTCTCTTGTTGATAAAAACACTTAGAGATATAAATATAGACTAAGAACTACATTAGGTGCTAATTCAAAAGTTGTGATGCTGTTTCATTTTATTCAATGAACTTTTTTCTTTAACCCAGTAGTTCTTTAGACTTAAATCATTTAGTCTCCACAGAATTTTTAATACTTTCTCCAAAGTAGTATAGATTTATTGGATAGAATTTTTATTATGTTGTTATTAAAGATATATTTAATATTTCTGCATTTCTGCTTTGGTTTGTGAGGGGTTTTTTGCCTCAAAAAAAGAGGAAATTTTTTTTAATGCTCCCTTATTCAATTAAAAAATACATAAATTATTTCCAGAGATACATCCCAATAAATCTCTAAAATTATATTCAGGTAACAACTACATACCTGTTTCTTTTGGTAGATTTTTCTATGTATGAAAGAAGTGCATTGGTCCTCCACTATCATAATATTGACCTTGATTTCACTTTAGAATTTAATCTGTCCTTTAAGTTTTAGATACTCTGATATTTGATGTGTGTGCAATATATATATATATATATATATATATATATATATGTATATACATATATACATATATATATATATGGAATGGTGCGCATGTGTGTGTGTGGGCAACTATATATTCATTTGCATATACATAAACACATATATAGTGATAGATTCAATATATATTCAGGTACCTTTAAGAATCATGAACTTCTGCAGGGTATATCTTTTTTTTTATTATATCTATCTTTACTGTTATATATTACCCGAAATCATGACTGCTATCCAAGCTTTTAAAAAAAATTCATAGTTTCTTCTGTTTTAAATATGTGCAAACATTTGTTTAAAATGTAATTCTTAAGAAAAACCATTTTTTTATTTTTAATTCTTCTTTCAATCCTTCTATTTTCCTCTTCTGGCTTACTGAATAACTTAATCTCATTCATATCGATAGTTATAACTGTTCTTCTTGTATTTTCCTTCATTCTTTCCTCATACATTTTTCTTTCTTATGTGTCCCACCCATCCAAATATTTAACAATTAAAAAAGATGATAAAAGTGAAGGAGTATGCTTAATAATAATCGACTTTAATTGAAGTTACATGTTCTTCTTTCTTCTCCTTCATAATAATCACATGCTTTCACTATTTCTTTTATTGATTCTTCACATTCTACCCTCTGACTATCAACTGTGGCCTTTGTCTCTCTCTCTCTTTAGGGCAGCCTATTCCTCTAATGATTATTCTTTGTACCTCTTTATTCCTGCATTTACATTTCAAAAGTTCTGATCTTTTTAGTCCCTTTTACCAGAAATTTTTCAAAGAACTCTATTTCATTAAAAACTCATTTCCCCCCCTGTTTTGGATTATATTTCTGTATCAGACTGGATATTTAGCTCTGCCTGTATGGTTCAATTGATAGGAAGATTATTCAAGTGCTGGGTTGTTCATTTCCTCTATCACTTCTTTTATATCACTTCTTTTCAACTCATACATCCCATATGAAGTTAAATATTATGTTCCCTCCTATTTTTCTTCTCAGGAATTCTAACTTTCTTTTTTCCTATGAATACCGAGACAGTACAAAGAAAGACCTAGACTTTCTTCCTCAATTTTTTTAACTTCAGCCATGGACATAACCCTTAAATATATTAAGATTGTCAAGGATGGTTTTTCTCCCTCATTAGAATACTTAAAAAAAACTTCATTGTATAATCTCTTTCAATTGATGAAATTAATTTACCTTTCTTTGTACCTCTTTATTCCTGCATTTACATTTCAAAAGTTCTGATCTATTCAGTCCCTTTCACCAGAAATTCTTCAAAGACCTCTATTTCATTAAAAACTTATTTTGGATTACATTTCTTTTTTCCCCTTGAGGTTATTCTTGGATATAATTTTTCCTCTTTTGCCTTTTTGTATATCATCATTAAAGATTTCATCTTATTTATGGTGCTTCCAGTTTTAGTATTACACCCCCCCCCACCTCTTATTGGCACACCCATCATGGTGGGACAGGACTCAAGATTTAGTTAGCCCTCACTCAATGCCATAGCAATACATAGTGCTAAATTAGCATCCGCATAATCCAATCTATATCAGTAGGCAGAACCTGATCAGCATTAGGGAAGTGAAGCATTTAGGTAATGACAGCAAAAGAGTCAAATCAAACAACTTGTTTCAGATAGAGCATTTAATATATGTTGTATTTAAAACAGTCTAAACATGCATGAATAATTTGACATGTCTATCCATATAAAAACACAAATATATGTGTTTATTATCATGATGCTTATATATGTTCATGTATATATATATATATATATATATATAAACATGACACGCAACTATATAATGTATATGTATTTAAAATTGCCATGATATATACAAACAAATTCACCTGTTTCTGTGAGCACATATACATATATACTTTTATACATGGATACACAGAATAATTAAATTATGTGTTTGTGTTTACTTTTGTCCAAATAAATACATTTTAAATGAATACATACATACATATGGGATATGCCAAAATCCTTAATGCAGCTTTGAGATGTTAAAGGTTAAAATATTTGTAAGCAAAACTGCACTGAGCTTTTGGGGATGCCTTTTATGTATGAAAACATCATTTCTGGAGCATTGTGTATTGAGAACCAGATTTTATGAAGAAGAATGATAAACTATTGAGTGTCTAGAGAAGGCAACCAGGAGTGAGGGATGGTACTCATTAACATACATAATGAAAATTAATTGAGGAATTGAGGAACACATATATTCACACATCCACACATCCACACACACATAACATGTCTCTGAAACAGGAATGGATTGACAGAGGGAGAGAAGTTCAGTTGCTCAATGGTCAGGTTTTCAAGTCTTTGGGTAGTGGTTAAAGCAGTCTAAGGATTAAAATATATCTTTTAGAATGATTTCTAAAAGCACATATTTTTGACTCTAATAATCTAGGAAAAAACTAAACAGTCTGAGAATTTATAGATCCATGACCATGTGCTAAGTGTATTTTTAAAATATTGTAAGGCAGGTGCTTTCATGGCAGATAAATTGCCAAGAAACAAATGAAGGAGAGAATGTTACTAATGGATTCCCTTGACAGGCATTTCCTGAATGTCTGAAAGCAACACAATAGACCATAATAGATCAGTCCTGAAAAAAGTCAAATAAGTTTTATTTATATACATATATATATATATATATATATATATATATATATATATATATATGTGGAAGGGACCTCTGAAGCCTATAAATAATTAATGGCCAAATATTGAAAAAGTAGCAGTTACAGAATGATAAACAATATGGAATTGACAAGTATTTTAGAAAGTACAAAATATTATTTATCAAAAAAGGAAAATTATCACAAAGAGTATGCATTTGAGATAACTATGTTTTCAGAAAGGAAAAATTGTGACTTAGAACAAGAAGTTTTTCAGGAAAAGATAGGTAGATAGATAGATAGATAGACAGATCAATAAATAAGCTCCTACAACTTTCTTGAATTTTCTACCTTATTCTCCAAAACCTATTTACTCTGACCTCTAAAGTATTTGACATTTCTTTATTTAAAATGGGAAAGTGATCTAAATAGTATGCTTGGGAGATTATCTTGGCCTCACTTTCATCATTTATGAAATGAAGGGTTTGAACTGGATAGCATCTAATATTTGTTCCAGTTCTAAATTTATGATTCAATTATGTTGATTTTTGTCAATTTAAAAATGGTCACATACTAAATAAATGATGACTGCTTTAAATTGCATCTAAGAAATGTATTGATCATATTTTCAATTTGTGAAGGTAGGAAAAATATCAGAGAATCAGATGAAAATAAGGATGATTTAAAAAAGGGGCAAAGGAAGGATAAGTGTCTAGAAGAATAAGGCCATTAGTATATTGATTCCTTTTCCTTAATGGGTTTCCTGTGTACTTTAAATTCCCCAGATAAGTATGAAGCTTCATCTTTACTATCTACCATGAGATTTTTTATATATTTTATTATATTTTTTCATTTAACATCATTTTTATCTCCCTTCTACCTTACAACCCACTCTAAAACAAAATGAAAAATTATAATTACATAATTTACCAAATAGTCAAGACCAAGTACATTGTTCACATTGTTCATTTCCAAGAGTATGATTCATTTTGCTTCTTGACTTAGTTGTCAGGGGAGGAATACCACAGATAATCATTAGTCCTATGAAATCATTGCAGGACATTTCAATGATCAGAAGAGATCTTAAGTTGTTTTATTTTCTGATATTTTTGCTGTTTAAATTTTATTCTGTTCACCTTACTCTTCTTCAGTTCTTACAAGCCTTTCCAGGTTACTCTGAAGTCATTACTTTCTTTTTTTTTATATATCCTCATATTATTTTATTCTTTTAAAAAAAAGTTTGAGATTACTCTAAAGGCAAAGAGGACTTCTGGCACAGACATGAGTGAAAAGCTTGTGGAAAAATAAATTATTATCTAGACAAGTAGAAGACCAACAGGAATGCTTGTGAATTGACTCATTTGACTCTAGTTATCAAAGGTTTAACTCTTTAAATACTTGGGAGGCACAATTATGCATATTTGTTTTATTCATAATTTGTTTTGTTCTGAGATACCAAAAGTATTTCTAATGATGGTGAATTCACAAAATTTTTGCACCTCATCTCAAAACATCCATTGATCCATCTCATCCAATGGTAATATCAAATTTGTTAAAAGGAACATAAAAACAAACATGCACACAATTGCCCAGTTTTCATAAAGGTCTATTTCATTATTGGTGGGTAGCGCCATTTAACAGTTAAATACATTTAAATAATGTATAGGTGACTGCACTACTGCAGGATTGGTAACTAGATAGGTAACCAATTTAACTAGACACCAACAAGTAACTGTCTAAATATTTAAAATACAGCTCTTTTTTGGATCATCCCTTGTTTAGATCATCCCTCTTAGAAAAAAAAGCCTGCTGGTCACATTGGAAATATATTTTAAGGCCAAATCTTCTGCTAGCAATCCTTTCTCCATGGGTTTCTTTGATTGTACCAGGCCTCCAATTCCAAGGCAAGCCCAAGTTTGTGACCTCCAGCGTTCCTGCTCTTCCCATACACCGGTGCAGACAACGTAAGCTTCACTCCAGGCCTCAGGGTCTGAGTATAACCCACACCAATTAAACTAGAATTGTTGACTTTTGCAGAAATAGAAGCAGTGCTGTCCAACTCATATTTGGCTGCAATGCCAAAGCAAGTGCAGTTGGTGCCTGATGTCCAAGCAAGGTTTACAGAAGTATCCAGATCCTCACATGCTTTCTGATAAATTGAACCTCCAAATTCTGTTCCATCACTGATATTGGTGTGCAGTTGGAAGTCTCCAGTCCTGTAGCCCACTGCAAAGTTGTTCCTTGTTAATTTTGACTTGGCACTATCAAAGGTCATCTGGTAGCCAGCAAGCCAGCCTTCATAACCAAAAACGGCTGACCCATGAATTGCAGGTCCAGCAAAATCAAAGTCAATGTCACAGCCAAGATTTATACATTCCCATTTGTAAGAAGACTTTATTTTGCCACTTTTCTTTCCTGTGTTTTGTGAAAAGGTAGTGCCAAATGTCAGCTTCAAACCTTGGCAAATCTGATCTTCAATTGCGATTTCAGTTCCCAGATTATTATCAGTGTTCCATTTTTCTGTGAAAGGCAGACCATACTCACGCCATTTATATTTGGTCTCCAAAGTTCCAGAAACTTTACCAGTGTCTGTATTAGATGAACCCAATGATGAAAATTCCACTCCACTGCAGGACTTTGTTTTCACATCGAGTTTCACCAACCCAAAACCAAATCCTTTCCTGAAGATATCTCTGGCAGCTTTGCCAAGGTCAGCATGTGATGGAGGAAGACACATTGACAGCTGCATGCAGTCCTGCAGGTACAATGACATGGCGGCAGTGCCTGAAGTCATTACTTTCAACATTTCTTATTCTGAAATTCATAAATTCCTTTTTTTCGTAAGTAATTGGTGTTAAATGACTTGACCAGGGTCACATAAGCTAGTAATTATCTGAGACTGGATTTGAACTCAGATTTTCCTTATTCCAGGAAGTAGTTCCATTATGCCATCTAACCACCCCCTTGAAAGCAATAAATTTTAAGTAGCAGCACTTTTAAACTCAGAGTTAGCAGACAAAATGGAAGATTCACAGTGAACTCCAATTTTTATTAATGATAAATTTCTAATCTTAATTTTCTATTTGGGGGCAGCTACGTAGCACAGTGGATAAAGCACCGGCCCAGGAGTACCTGGGTTCAAATCCAGTCTCAGACACTTAATAATTACCTAGCTGTGTGGCCTTGGGCAAGCCACTTAACCCCATTTGCCTTGCAAAAAAAATTATTCTATTTCATTTTTTTTCCTTTAATGATTTAATGTTGGCAGAAGTAATTCTAAGAGATAGGAGGAAAAAGCTTTCATATATACATATATATATATATATATATATATATATATATATGACAGTAATATTATGGAATCTTTTAAAAAATGAAATAAATAACAAGTGGCATGATATTCTTTGAAAAATTTCAAAGACTTTATAATAAATGTAGAAGGGAATATCTAGACATGATTTACCTTTACCTTAGGTTGCTTATAACAAAAATATTTTGTTACTATGAATGATTTTTTTTCAAGAATTATTTTATAGCTAAATTATTTGAGTGGGTTGAAGTGTTTAAGGGAAATTTCTTGTAAACTTGTAAATTAGGTAAATAATTTTACAGATGTCCTTCCTAATAAATTCCAGTGACAATTCAATTTAAAACATCTTACAGTTTTTGGTCATTTAGTATGTCAAATACTGAGGCCTAGAGAGGGGATATTTTTGAATATTACCTTTTTTGGGTAAGGGGACTGGTTCTCCTTATCTTACCCAGGTTGAAGGTATAGCTGCCATTATGGACCTTCTCCCATAAAGGAAATTTTAACCAGTCCCATTTTCTGACCTGTGATAGCTTATTCTACCTTAGGTTGGCTAGTGATGCTCTGCAGCCAGGGGGAGCTCACTATGTCAGAACCTGAGTTGTTTTTTAGCTATCCTATAGCTTAGAACATCCAAATTGAAGAAATTAATCAACCTAGATGTCCTAGAAGAAGAGATATTAGATTTCTGTCCTAGAAAACCTTTTCACACAAACTATTTAAATACACTATTCCTTTTTTACAGATCCAATCCAGACTCAAACTGTTAATTTATGGGGGCCAGCTTGGTGGTACAGTGGATAGAGCACCAGCCCTGGAGTCAGGAGGATCTGAGTTCAAATGTGACCTCAGACACTTAATAATTACTTAGCTGTGTGGCCTTAGGCAGGTCACTTAACCCCATTGCTTTGCAAGAAAAAAAATGTTAATTTATGGAATTCTCTTCTTTTTTTGGAGATTGACCTGGACAAAGTGTGGGAGGAATGAATTTTAGAGAGAACTGGAACTTTTCTAACTTTAAGTTTCCATTGAGAAAATAAACAATTCTTATCTCTCTTTCAGATTGTTTAAGGGAGAGAAACACTTTGGTAACAAGTCAACCAGAAGGACTTCCATCATCTGAGATGCTTTCCTCAGTTGATCCTCATTTCTCAATGTGATACCTCTCATTCTGTACTGTTTCATATATATTCTCCTATTATGCTTCCCCCCTTATTTCTGTTTTACTGTTGACTTGTAGAAATGAATTTCTTTTCTGTTTGACATGGGTATATTGAGGAATTGGAATGGGCAGTAAGAGGGTCCAGTCTAGGGCATCTAGTTTGGTTCATTCTTTCCCCATTCAACATTCAAGAGTTTATCTTGAACTTAAAAATTACATCTATTAGATTAATAATATTCAAGAGACTAGAAAGATAGAATTCTAGCTCAGTAATCTGCTCTCTAAGAGGGGAGCAGAGGGAAGTATAGATAAATACTTCTTTGGACATAGATCAGGGAAGAAGATAGCAGAGATCTGGCTACTTGAGTTTGGTTCTGCCTATCAGGAATCATTATTCAGACTTGGGAAAGCAAGATATAGACAGGAATAGGGAGGGAGAGAGAGAGAGAGAGAGAGAGAGAGAGAGAGAGAGAGAGAGAGAGAGAGAGAGAGAGAGCAGCAGCATTGGCTGGGTCATGGACAGAAAAGCGGAAAAGACTGGCAGCCCTGAGCAGGAGTCCAACCCAGGTTTTTATGTCTTGCCTCTCATCCAGAGGGCAAAAGATGAACTCCCTTCTCCTTCCTGGACCAGGAATTAGCTAGAGGGTAAAGCCTAAGGAAATCAGTATACAAATTTTACATTAAACAATGAATCAATGATAATGGGATCTCCAATTTGAGACTGCAAATTGTTTCTGTTACAATGATAATTTTCTATTTCTAGTAAATTTACATCTCAAGAGTAGGTAGTAGTCAATTTACATTTCCACCCAATTTCTACATGCACAATTCTCTTTATCTTTCCCCTGCATCATTCCCCCCTCAAAATTATTCAGGACCCAGATTCTTTTGGACCTTTCAGAGTTCATTTGGAGATGAATTTATTACAGTGAGGGCTTCATGGAGGCAGGGTACAGAGTATGATTGACTGGCACAGCTGGATGGCATCCTGCAGAGGCTGATCTTGGAGATCTATAGCTAAGAGTAACAAAACTCAGGGGAAAAAAATTGAGCAAGCAAAAACCAGATGTTGTAACAAAAAATGTCTATTTAACAGAGGTCCAATAATTAGGAAAAAACTAGTAAGTATATAAGGGGCAAGAATTATACTTTATAGCCACCATGTCTACTGCTATGGGATCAAGAGTTTCCAATCCTGCCCCCAGATAAGTGCAGCTGCGTGCTGGACCATTCAGATAAAACTTTTAAAGAAAAATTTATGAAATGTCTTCATGATAATAATTTTGAAAATGCTTTGTGCAAAAATGAATCAAATGAATATGTAGAATGCAGAATGGAGAGACAACTTATGGTACAAGAATCATTGGAAAAGATCGGATTTAAAGATCTAATAGAGGAAGAATCCGAAACAAAAAAGAACTTATAATGGGAAGAAGAAAATTACATTGTTTCTTATAAGAATCATCTATAGTGGTACATATTGTACATTATCCTTTAATTGATCCCACCATCTATAAGAGATAAATATTTGATCCTGATTGAGTCTAAATCTTATTTAGGAAAGGTACGTTGCTTGAAGGATTACTTTTTTTTTTCAATCTTCAGCTTTATTAAATAAGGGACAAAAAATCAAAATTATGTTATCACATGGACATTGCTAATGTCAATTCATGGGTAAGGAGTCTTAGTACTGGCATGTAAGGGGGGCTAGGTGGAACAGTGGGTAGAACACAATCCCTGGAGTCAGGACTACCTGAGTTCAAATCTGTCCTCAGACACTTAATAATTACCTAGCTGTGTGGTCTTGGGCAAGCCACTTAACCCCATTGCCTTGCAAAAACTAAAAAAAAAAAAATACTGTCATGTACTAAAGTTTTTGTTTTTTGAAGATTTTATTTATTTTGAATTTTACAATTTTTCCCCTAATCTTACTTCCCTCCCCCCCCAGAAGGAAATTTGTCAGTCTTTACACTGTTTCCATGGTATACATTAATACAAATTGAATGTAATGAGAGAGAAATCATATATTTAAGTAAGAAACACAAAGTATAAGAGATAGCAAGATCAGACAATAATTTTTTGGGTTGTTTTTTTCTAAATTAAAGGTAGAAGTTCTTGGTCTTTGTTCAAACTCCACAGTTATTTCTTGGATTACAGATGGTATTCTCCATTGCGGACAGCCCCAAATTTTCCCTGATTATTGTACTGATGGAATGAGCGAGTCCATCAAGGTTGATCATCTCCCGCATGTTGCTGTTAGGGTGCACAGTGTTTTTCTGGTTCTGCTCATCTCACTCAGCATCAGTTCATGCAAATCCCTCCAGGCTTCCCTGAAGTCCCATCCCTCCTGGTTTTTCATAGAAAAATAGGTGTTCCATGACATACATATACCACAGTTTGCTAAGCAATTCCCCAATTGAAGGACATTTACTTGATTTCCAATCTTTGCCACCACAAACAGGGCTGCTATGAATATTTTTGTACAAGTGATGTTTTTACCCTTTTTTCATCATCTCTTAAGGATAAAGACCTAGTAGTGGTATTGCTTGATCAAAGGGTTTGCACATTTTTGTTGCCCTTTGTGCATAGTTCCAAATGGTCTCCAGAAAGGTTGGATGAGTTCACAGCTCAGCCAACAATGTACTATTGTCCCAGATTTCCCACAGCCCTTCCAAGAATGATCACTATCCTTTCTGGCCATATTTGCCAGTCTGAGAGGTGTGAGGTGGTTTCTCAGAGAAGCTTTAATTTGGCATGTACTAAAGGTAAGGAAAATAATTTTATAAAGTAAATTTAGCCTTTCAAAGTTATCATTTTGTAAATTATCTCTTTTTTAGAGACTTTCCTAAAATACATGGGGTTCAGGGGGTATTTTTTGCCAGTATATGAGCCTTTTTAAATTTCATTTACAATGTGAAATAAAATGTTATATGTGATTTAATAGAAATATTTTTAAATAAATGACTTTTATCTTCTCTAAATATATAGTTCTAAAATAGTATTATGAATATTTATATAAATTCAAGATAAAATTCAAAAGTTGACTATTTTTATAACTTATCAGAAAATAAAAGTACTATTCAGCAAAAACAACAACAAAAAGAATTATACTTTATGATACTAAGCCAATATCAAAATACCTTTTATAACAACATGGGTTCCAGTACAACACAGAATTCATTGATGGATGCCACATAAGTTGTAAACAAAAGCTCAAAGATTGTATAAACAAATGTAATGAAAAGGCATTTAAAAACTGCATAAAGTAATTTGAAACAACATTTCCTATTTTAACTTTGGCTATGTTTAGAATGATCAAAAATTCCAGTTGAAAATGTATCTCTCTTTAAAGCAATTAAAAGGTATAATAATAGGCATTATCCTGATCTACTCACTTACATACTTAATTTTGATGCACCTGGAATGATCATTGCAATTTGCTATTACAGAGCAAAGAGGAATCCGAGGACATGTTCCCTTATGAAGTCATACAGATATTCCTTTTCAATGAGCCAGGTGAGGGATTCATTAAAGAGAATCCTACCTCAGTTGAAGCTAGGGTCATTCTTTCAAAGTTTACTTATACCACCTGCAGCATTTAACATCACATCCCATAGGGCTAAATGATTTCATTGGCATATCATCTTTCTATTTTATCATAACTGATGTCAGGCAGATTAATTATCAGTGCATTGTAATATAGCAATTATCTATAACCAGAGCTTCAGGTGACTTAAGCACTAAGGAGAACCAAAAGTGTGCTAGGCTGTAACTTGGTATAAGAGATCCATGAGGAAAAAAATCATAATTCAATCGGCTCATGTACCTAAGGGCAGTGCTGTAAATGAAATGTAACAAACAGATTTTGAGATGTAAAAGCACAATAATCCTAATTCATTTTTTTATAAAATGCTTAAAATAACAAAACATCTCTTTCTGGCTAGGAGGTTGCCCATCCTCCCCTTACTTCTTACATAACAATTGTGTAGAGATTGCCACAGATCATCATTATTATTTTATCTTCCTCCTGTTACATATGCTTTTCCCTCAAAGCAAATAACCACAGCTTAGTCCCAGGTAACATATATAGCTAAAAACTTCTATACATAAACTTTTAGCTACTAGCCATCTTCAAAAATGCAAATTATTACTTTCAGAATTCTTAAAAAAAACCTTAGAACATCTTAGATAACCCTAAATTTATAACATGTATTATTGATTCCAATGCAGCAAAACAATAGTAAAAACAACTAGGCATTCATGTTAATTAACAATACGGGTTATTAAGTTTTACAAAATAATATTTCCATTATATTATGTGTGAATCCACAGTTATATCTCAGAAGGGGGGCCATAATTTGTGATATTTCCCTTACCACCCCTTCAAAGCAATCACATGTTAATTCCAGGCATTAACATTACAGTATTAAAATAGTCATCATGTTCACAAGAAAACCCAATACTGTAAATATAATTGCTTTGAAGTTACAAAAGAATATCACATAACTCATAAATCTATGTATATATATATGTATATGTATATTCCCTTCCCTAAACGTGTGATGATAGATAATGAGACAAAGATTGCAAACTTTCTTCCTTTACCAAAAAAAAGACTTTGTGAGCTTGTTTTCTGATTTAAAATCCAAACAAATTAGATTGCAAAATTTAGTACATTTCTCTTTCCCAAAAGAAATCAGTGAATATATTATATATATGATTCAATATTCCCAAATACATTGACATATAATTTATCCCAATTATATTTTCCATCTTAATTATTACAAACAAATTCTCAAGACTAGTTACAGAACTTAGGTGACTAAATAACTCTCATTTATTTATCAGATAAGTTTTTATTTCAAACACAAGGTGGTAACCTTTTCCTATCAAAGGCCTTCCCATGCTCTTTTCAAAGCCTCTTGAGGGCAGGGAGTCTACATTTGCTAAACCTTAAAGTCTCAATTAACCTTAGTTGAATGCAGCCTTCAATCAATATTAGGTTAACAAAAACTTAGCTCACAGCTGATATTATTTCACAAACTTTGCCACTTACACTTTCAAATGTCATAAGCATAGGCTCAGACCCCAACTTCATTAAGAAATTAATTTTAGACCCTTTCAAGCAATTAAATTGTAACATTTAACTCAGATAACTATTTCAGATCTGAATTACACAGACACACAGACACACACGCACAGGAGTTTAGACACAGACACAACCCTTTTGTGTCAAATTTTCCAAGCTAAGATTGATGCCCTGAATGGTACCAGATCTCAGAATATAGAAGAATTTTCCCACCTTTCCAGACCAGTAGAGAGATGTTAAAACATCTCATTGATGTTTAAATATGCATGTACACACACATATATTATATTTTTTGAATATACCAATTAAGACCAGTCAAAAAATAACTTTTAGAAGAAGTTTCTTGAGGAAGCTCCTATAGTAAGATTTCGAAATAGCCAATCAATAGTTAAAATTGACTTCATTCTTAAGTAACTCTATAAAGTTCAAATACAGTTACTGTATTGCAGTGATATTAGTTATTAGCACAGGCTTAATTAAAAAATGAAACCTGAATTTCCTTGTCCCAGAAAGTCTCTTTTTCTGTTTTCTTAATCAATTGACCAGGAGGCTTCTCAATCAATCTGCCCATTTACTTCCCCTCCCCCCTACCAAGGGTGGAATTTTCTCAGCCTGGCTAATGGGGCTTGGAATTGAAAAATACATGTAGCCTAAGAAAAACATGGTCATTTTCTCCTCTCCACCACAAACCAGGAAAAAGTCATGGGAGTCCCTTATTTTAAACAATGGGGAGAAAATAAATTTTGGTGGGGATCTTACCCTGCATGCATTCCATCTCAGACATAGGTTTGAGTTTTGAAGTTCTGTAAAGGAAGATTTCCTTCTCCCTTCCCCTCCCCCTGCTGATGGTGGGGCAGGCAGAGAATGAGAGAGAATTTCAAAGAGAAAGAGAGGAAAAAGAGTTCCACCCAAAGATAATTTCCAGGAGCTCAAGTGTTTTGCTCTTGTCAAATCCAATTCCTTCCAAGGAGCAAGCACACAGCAAGGTTTTTCCCCGTATTTTAGTTCTCCATCAATTTACAGGTAGGCAAGCATGTCATTTGGACATATGCCAAACATCCTTCCTTAACAACCCTCACTGCACAGTGAGCTATAAACCAAATGCACTTCAGAACTGCCATTTCTCCAGTCAGTCTGAAAACAGGGCAGGCCTACACCATTGCTATTGTGAAATACCACAAGGGATCTGCTTAGCTGACTCCCCACAAAACTAAATCTTTTTCCATTTTACAGAAAAAAGAGAAACACAGAAGAAAGTTTAGAGGTCCAATAATTTTCCTACTTTTCTAAAAATCTAGCATCTTAAAAAAAAGGGGTGGGCTTCTCTCCTATGGAACTCCATCCAGTTTCCCTGTCTGGGCAGTCTCCTGGATGGCTAGCCATTATGTAGCCACTGGCTACTTGAGTTTGGTTCTGCCTATGAGGAATCATTATTCAAATCTGGGAAAGAAAGGATAGAAATAAAACAAAAATTTATCTTAAAATGTTACAAGACATAGGAAGGGGGAGAGAGAGAAAGAGAGAGAGAGAAAAGAACAGCCAAACATCTGGGCCATGGTCAGAGAAAACTGGCAAACTTGAGCTGCAGTCCAGTCCAGGTTTTTATGTCTTTTTTCTCATCCAGAGGACAAAAGGTGAACTCTCTTCTCCTTACTGGACCAGGAATTAGTTAGAGAGTAAAGCCTAAGAGATAGGAATACAAATTTTACATTAAAAAATGAATCCATGGTAGTGGCATTCTCTACCCAATTTGAGATTATGAATTGTTTCTGTTATAATTATAATTCTCTACTTCTATTCAATTTATATCTCAAGACTAAGTGGTAGTCAATTTACATTTCCACTCCATTTCTACATTCACAATTCTTTTTCATCTTTCCCCTGCATCATGCTCAATGTTTCTAGATAGAATCAGGTGGACATAACTCACTTTCATGGGCCAAAAAAATGCCCTATACATACCCTTACTTACACCTAAATCACTGAAAACCAAATTTTAGATTTTTTTTTATATTTTTTATTTTCCTATTTTGTTCTATTAAGGTAACAAAATAATTCTGTAATTTTTGAAGTTACTAAAATTCAAATATTTAAGCCAACAAATGTTAATTCAAATATTTATGCTATTATATGTTAAATAATTGAATTGGATAGCAGCAAGGATATTAGACATTAGCACCCAACAAAGAGAGGATCACAGTCTGTGGGAGAGGCATCTAATTTTAGAGAAAGGAATTGCCCACAGTGCTCTCAGGTAGGTGTGTGCTAGAGCCAGATAATTCCAGGAATAATTGCTAAATTTTCAGTGCATTTCCCATAGAAAGAGACAAATGTTTTAAATAACAGCGTGATTTATTGTGCTGTTGATTTCTAGATTTAAGAAAATGACTGTGAAAATATTAAAAATTTAGATTAATCTTAAAGGTGTCACATAACCGTTTCTTCTTATCTATTCCCACACTACTGATTGTAAGCTCCTACAGGGCAGGTACTATGTTTCATTCTCTTAGTTTTATTCCCAGCACTTAAGCACAGCAACAGTAGCATAGTAAGCACTTAATAAAAGTTTATAGAATTATTGTATCATTACACTGAAAATAATAGCCTTAAAAAACTGTTCTTAATGAAATAACAGTTAACATTTTCTGCATATTCCTAGATTTCTTTCTGGTCCACATGCTTTTCTATATAATTAATGGATACTAGAGTTTTCTTAGTTGCTTATATTAAAAATAATACTAATAATTGAAATAGTTGAAATCAGGTCCCAGTGGGCTCCTTTGTGGAAACTGAGAATGTTTATTCTAAAGAAAATGAGATTTATGATGCTATTTGAGAAGATTTGAAGAACTGTCATTAAGGAAAGAAATTGGTCATTGTATCCTTTGCTACAGAGAGTGTGATTGAAACCAATGTGTAGAAATTACGATGAGTCAAAATTTTACTCAATAAATAGGGAATTAAAATAAAAAAATGTAAATCTTCATAATAATTAGACTTTTACAAAAATAAAATGGATTGCTTCAATCTGTAGTGAGTGAGTTTCCTGACACTGGAAGTCATCAAGTAAAGGCCAGATGAAGAAAAATTGAAGAAAGGAAACCCATTTCTATGGTTAGTGGACTTTCTAGCCTCTGAAACATCATGCAAAAGTATGAATTCCTAAAATAATATTTGTTACTTTCTTCTCTTTTTATTGCTTTGTTTTCTTATCAGCTATAACAGGTTTTTATGTCTTTTTTCTCATCCAGAGGACAAAAGGTGAACTCTCTTCTCCTTACTGGACCAGGAATTAGTTAGAGAGTAAAGCCTAAGAGATAGGAATACAAATTTTACATTAAAAAATGAATCCATGGTAGTGGCATTCTCTACCCAATTTGAGATTATGAATTGTTTCTGTTATAATTATAATTCTCTACTTCTATTCAATTTATATCTCAAGACTAAGTGGTAGTCAATTTACATTTCCACTCCATTTCTACATTCACAATTCTTTTTCATCTTTCCCCTGCATCATGCTCAATGCTTCTAGATAGAATCAGGTGGACATAACTCACTTTCATGGGCCAAAAAAATGCCCTATACATACCCTTACTTACACCTAAATCACTGAAAACCAAATTTTAGATTTTTTTTTATATTTTTTATTTTCCTATTTTGTTCTATTAAGGTAACAAAATAATTCTGTAATTTTTGAAGTTACTAAAATTCAAATATTTAAGCCAACAAATGTTAATTCAAATATTTATGCTATTATATGTTAAATAATTGAATTGGATAGCAGCAAGGATATTAGACATTAGCACCCAACAAAGAGAGGATCACAGTCTGTGGGAGAGGCATCTAATTTTAGAGAAAGGAATTGCCCACAGTGCTCTCAGGTAGGTGTGTGCTAGAGCCAGATAATTCCAGGAATAATTGCTAAATTTTCAGTGCATTTCCCATAGAAAGAGACAAATGTTTTAAATAACAGCGTGATTTATTGTGCTGTTGATTTCTAGATTTAAGAAAATGACTGTGAAAATATTAAAAATTTAGATTAATCTTAAAGGTGTCACATAACCGTTTCTTCTTATCTATTCCCACACTACTGATTGTAAGCTCCTACAGGGCAGGTACTATGTTTCATTCTCTTAGTTTTATTCCCAGCACTTAAGCACAGCAACAGTAGCATAGTAAGCACTTAATAAAAGTTTATAGAATTATTGTATCATTACACTGAAAATAATAGCCTTAAAAACTGTTCTTAATGAAATAACAGTTAACATTTTCTGCATATTCCTAGATTTCTTTCTGGTCCACATGCTTTTCTATATAATTAATGGATACTAGAGTTTTCTTAGTTGCTTATATTAAAAATAATACTAATAATTGAAATAGTTGAAATCAGGTCCCAGTGGGCTACTTTGTGGAAACTGAGAATGTTTATTCTAAAGAAAATGAGATTTATGATGCTATTTGAGAAGATTTGAAGAACTGTCATTAAGGAAAGAAATTGGTCATTGTATCCTTTGCTACAGAGAGTGTGATTGAAACCAATGTGTAGAAATTACGATGAGTCAAAATTTTACTCAATAAATAGGGAATTAAAATAAAAAAATGTAAATCTTCATAATAATTAGACTTTTACAAAAATAAAATGGATTGCTTCAATCTGTAGTGAGTGAGTTTCCTGACACTGGAAGTCATCAAGTAAAGGCCAGATGAAGAAAAATTGAAGAAAGGAAACCCATTTCTATGGTTAGTGGACTTTCTAGCCTCTGAAACATCATGCAAAAGTATGAATTCCTAAAATAATATTTGTTACTTTCTTCTCTTTTTATTGCTTTGTTTTCTTATCAGCTATAAATTTTGATAGAGATTATTGTACTACAAAGAAGTTTCTTAAAAATCTCTTGGTCAGAAAGGACTCACTTCTAAAATATATGGAGAACGCAGTCAAATTTATATAAAAAACAAGCCATTCCCCAAAGGACAAAGGGTCAAAGATATGCACATGCAATTTACAGATGAGGAAATCAAATCAAAGCAATCCATAGTCATATGACATATTGCTCTAAATCTTTACTGATTAGAGAAATGTAAATTTAGTCATTCTTGAGGTATCACCTCACACCTCTCTGGTCAATGTGACCAGAAAGGACAATGATCAATATTGGAAGAAATGTAGGAAATCTGATACACTAATATGGTGGAGCTGTGAACTCATCCAACCTTTTTGGAGAGCAACTTGGAATTATGCCCTAAGGGCAATAAAAATGTTCATACCCATTGATCCAGCGATACCACTATACCCTGAAGAGATCATGAAAAAGGGTAAACACATCACTTGTACACAAATATTTATAGCAAATATTTTTGCGTGGAAAAGAATGGGAAATTGAGTGAATTTCCATCAGTTGGGGAATGGCTGTACAAATTGTGGTATAGGTATGTTATGGAACACTATTGTTCTATTAGAAACCAGGAGGGATGGGAATTCAGAGAAGCCTGGAAGGATTTACATGAATTGATGCTGAGTGATCTGAGCAGAACCAGAAGAACATTGTACACCATAACAGCAGCATGGGATTGATGATCAATCTTAATGGACTTGCTCATTCCAACACTGCAACAATCAGGGACAATTTTGGGCTATCTGCGAAAGACAATACCATCTGTCTCCAGGGGCTATCTGCGAAGGACAATACCATCTGTCTCCAGAGAAAGAAGAGTGGAATTTGGACAAAGACCAAAGACTATTACCTCTAATTTAAAATACATATATATGTATACATATAAATGTATACATATACATTATATATATATATATATATATATACATATATATATTATGTAAACCTGCTATCTCTTATACTTTTTTTCCTTAAGGATATGATTTTTCTCTCAATACATTCAATTTTAATCAAAGTATAGCAAGGAAACAATGTAATGACTATCAGACTGCCTTCTGTGGAGGATGGGGTAGGGAGGCAAGATTACTGGGAAAATTGTGAAATTCAAAAATAAATAAATTTTTAAAAAAATTCTTGGTCAGAATAAATATAAGATGTCAAGTCTTCTGATAGAAATTTTGATACCTTAATAGACTTGTAGAGATAAATTGTCAAATATAGATTGCCATTTTGAGCTAAATATATTACTTTACTTAGTTAAGGTATACTTTTAATGTTAAATAAATCTATGAATAACATAAAAATTTTAAATTTAAAAAATAATACATAATTTCTAGTACCATGTCCAGAAAAAATTTGGAATCTGGGGAGACTTATTTTTGCTTCTACCATTTTTTTCGTTCCTTTTATCCTCACAATTGGAGGGAAAAAATGTTGAGTTAATCAGTTTTCTTCTGATTTGTCCAGCTGCCTTTCCTGGATTAAGGAGTTTTGAAGTATCTAGATAAGGTTTCAACCTAATTCTGAGTGGTTATTTGAGATAATCTGAATTTTTAATAGCTAGTTTCTCATCTGTGGAATGGCTTATAGGTACATTTTTCAAAATAATAAAGTTTAAAGTTTCTTGTTTCCATCAAAATTGATGTCATAATTGTCGAACCACTTATAAAGCATGAGCTAATTAATACCAGAGAACATGACATTTTACATTATGTAACAAAGCCAAGAGAGTTCTTAAATATTCCATTATTATAAGACAAGAATTGAAAAATCATGCCCTGGCATTTTAAAGTCAACTACAAATATACAGTGCATGCAACTATCCATCACATGCATGAAAGAAAGGGCTGATGCATGTTCTTCTCCTAAAGGTTATTTTGTCAAGTGAAGATAGTCAACACAATTTTCTTATAAGCTCATTATAGAGCATGCAGTGTCTGGGGTGAAAATGTTCATTTTAAAGGCATTTCATTATCCAATCTTCATATTTACTATCTATTATTGCTTCCAAAAAAATTTTTAAAAGCAAGGAGTAAGACATACAAGTAGCAGTTTTGTATGGAGATCTCAAAGAGGGAATCAGATTTTGTAATTGTTAGAATGATCATATTTATTTCCCAATTCATCCTTCTTTAATAAAATGTTGATGGAAGTTATTGGTATTTGCTAAAAGGCATATGAACTGGAGGATAGAAATAGTAACTGATTAAGACTGGAGATAAATAGAAACAAAGCTAAAAGGAAGGGAGATTTGAGAGTGATGACCTTCAAGGAGAGAAGTATGATTAGAGTGGGTTTGCATGGGGAAAATGAGGGTTAAAAAGTACAGGAAATTAGAATGTTAATCTAATTATTCATTAGAAACTTCCCAGATTGAAGACTACATTTCATAACTTGAGAGAATCATGTAGGAGGATTAATAGAGAGAGAGGGGGGAAAAGGAATACTATTCTCACTTTCCTAGGGAAGAGCACAGGAGACCAGCAGGCTTGTAAAGTTGCAAGGATGGAAATGAGCTTCATTCTGATATAGAAATACTGATATTGGGGATTATAACATTGATTATGAATATTTTTATACATTTATGTTTTCTTATTCAAGTTTCCCCTCCCCTTCTTTTAATATAACTATAATAATTATTATTTTAATATAAATATATTAACATAATTATAAACTACATTTAATATAACTATATCCTGCATGTAAAGATACAGTCTCATGTATATAGCCTGGAAGTTTGTGAATTCAGATTCTCTGACAACTGTCAAGACGAATTCTTTCATATTGGTGAGTAGAAAAATTTCCAGGATTCTTGACCAAAGAACAGACTTCTCAAGTACTTCCACTACTTAGACATATCCAATAGTCTATGCCACTTCCCTAACCCTTGTTTGGCATGAATCAAAACTAAATTCTAAGGTGTTATGACTGGCTATCTGGGTTGAATGAAAGAAGGAAAGAATAAAAGGATAACAGTTTTAAAAAATTATAGCCATGGTTGAGATAAAGGGCAGAAGAACCTATAAAGACCCAGGGATGAATAGTGCCTTTCAGTAGCTATCTTTTGCAAAAACACTGGGACCTCAGTCATATTTTGTTATGATATTGAGTGACAACTGAAATGGGACTCCAAGACTGATGACTGAAATATTTGAGGAGAATTAGTGCAGCGTTGAAGACCAGAATATCATAGGAATAGGGAGGAAAATGTGTCTTAATAAAACTAATTTGTAAGTGGGCCTAGTGGTAGCCATCTTAAGGATGTGGGGAGAGGAAAGAAAAAAAAGAAAAAAGAAATGTACATAATAACTTCGTTGGATATTTGGAGGGCATAACAAATTGTATAGAGAAGATTTGCATTATTATGATTTTTTATTGTACTATATTATGGAAATGCTTGTTTTTTCCCATGAACTGAAAATAAAATAAAATTTAAATATAATGAATGCAATGTCTTGTTTTCAAATATTGAGCATTTGAGTCATTATATGAGTAATAAATTCATTTCCTATACCGCCAATCCCCAGGATAATGTAGTTTTAATGGTTAAATTCATCATTTCCTTAGAATTTCTCTATCACCAAGGAAGGACGTAAATGAAGCAAAACCTAGGGAACTACTAAATGCAGACTTGGTGAAGGAAGTTAAATCAGATGCAATGTTATTTTGATGACACATTTACTTTGTTGTTTTCTTGCTCTGACATCATACTAACTTCCTTGGTTTTAGATTGTTCTCTCATATTTTATTCCCTGACTCCAATGTTGCTCATTGGATTTTGTATTTCCAGCTACTGAAAGGCACTCTATGTTATAATGATTCTTTTGGGGTGTCAATTGTATTGGGTGGTATTTTGTGATGTTATGTCACATGCACCCCTTTTTTCAATAAAATTTTGCCCTAAGTTCCTAGTAAAGCCAACAACCAACCAAACAAACAAATCCCAACACTTTCTATTATTCAACCTTAGTCATAACACCTTGTTTTCACATAGGTATGAACATATGGGATAATGAAAATCTACTGCCTTAGAAAATAGAAGAAAAATTGAACATAGTGCCTTATCATATATATTCAGTTTCTTTTTAGTTCATCTTAGATATCTGACAAGAAGACTTGACAGAATAAAATACACTCACAATTGAATGTCAAGAAAAAAAGAGGAAAAAAACAATTATTTTAGACAATCCCAGCAGGGTCAAACTGTAAGGTAGGCAGTGAAAAATGTAATTCTTCCTTTCAACTCAAAAAAGTTTATATGCTTAGTTATGTATTTCTGCACCCAGATGAACACAAAAAAAGTATATTAAGACTGGGTTAGAAGGTCAAATGTGAGAAGGAAAGAAATAAAAGTTTAGGGTTCCAGTTCAGTGATATGACGCATCTAGAATGAACTCTCAGCCCTGAAGAAGACCTTTGGTTTTGATTTCTTCCCTATACCTTGATATTATCATAGCTTTTTTTCCCTCTTTATGTTTCTATCTCTTTCCTCAAAAAAAAATAAGCTCCATAGTACTTCACAAAAGTAATAATGATTTAAACAATAAAAAACTTTAAAGAGATGCATCAATATTTTTTTTGTCTCGGCTTTAATATTTTATCCTACTTTAGTTTCTTGCAAATCTTATGAGGTCTTAAAGTTTGCCAAATGCTTTACACACAATATCAAATTTTCCCTTTAAAAACCCTAGGAGGAAAAGGCTATTCTGATTATTTCTGTTTATTAATACTGAAAAAAGGTGGTTTAAATGAATGGTTAAATGACTTACTTAGGATTGCCTAGTTAATAAATGTTTGGTTGGTTTAAGTTGGGAGAAGGGAGAGGAAGTTTACATTTTGGAATAAATTTAGGTGTTTTTCATTCCAATTCTATCAATGTCTTTAAATTCACAGACTGTCCCTGTGAAGATTTTGTTATCTCTGCCATTTTTTTGCTAACTTTTCTTCTTTGGGCCTCCTTCAATGTTTCAATCTTCAAATGTAACATTCATTGAGATTGTCATAAAATAATTTTCTTTAATTTAACTGGTTGCCAAGCTCCTTGATACAGCAATATGTATTGACTTCCAAATTTTTAGAGGTGGTTTGAGATCACTTTTGTGGAACAACCTAAGGCAAAGGGAATTTTAAAATGCTGAATCATCAACAAATAACAATAAAACCTTTGTCAGGTACCTGAAGTCATATACTATTCAAAATTTGGAAGAAAATGTTCATTATAAACAAAATTTAGGATATATGTATATATATATATATATATATATATATATATATATATATATATATATATATATATATTAGGAGTCTTCAAGTAAGCCACAGATAATTAAAGAAATTATAATCCTCTCAGATTGTTAAAGCCTTTTTTAGGTTCAGATCTCTCCAATAGGAACGATAAGATCTTAATTATGTCTTCAGTATGTCATTTATTTGTGGAAATTAGAACTTTTGGGGATCAATGACTGGCTACTGAACGGAATTTATACCTAGCAAAACTATCTGTTGCAATATTTTTTAGCAATAGGGAAATTCTGACCCGGGAAGATTAAATGACTTTTGATGAAATCACTTGTATAGTAAATAAAAAACAGGTTTCAAGTCCAGGTTCTAGGCTAAATCTTATAAATCCTATGTTCTATCTAATTCAACATGAATCTTCTTCCCTTTACAGTGTTAGCATTAACCCAAATTTCAATATGAGAAATAAATAAAAAATAGTTTTTTTCAGATTTAAACTAATCAAGTGCTATAAAAATTCTTAATGACTTTTAAGTGCTCGATTGTTAATGTTTTCAAAGATACTTTGTACTTGAATCACCTTAAAGATGAACTCTCTCCTCCTTCCTTCTGTCCCCCCAATACTCCAGTGTAGCAGTGAGCTCATCAATACAGTGATTACTTTGAAAGATGTAGATCATAAAGCAACCCTTGCTTTCCCAATTTGTGAGATTCTTAACTGTCTCTTATAAGTTAAACAATATCAATAGGGTAGTCTTTGAATTCTATTGCCATTGGAAGAACACCAGTACAGCATAATGAATGCCCACTGTTTATACTTCCTTCTCATATGATCAGTCCACTTTCTTTTCCAATCATACATTTTCTTAGTGACATAATTTACCACACTTCTACATGAAACCTTGTCTATCATGTTGTAACTTCCTCACATTCATTTAGGAATGCTAAAATACCTTGAGTAGTCTGTAATCAAGAACACTCATCAAACTGAGATCAAATCTAGCCTCAGATATTTACTAGTTGTATGACCCTCCCTCATAAACAAAATGAGATGGAGAAGAAAATGACAAATCAATCCAGTATGTTTACCAGAAAAATCCCAAATGGGATAAGGGGATCATTCCATGACTGGAATGACAACAACAAAGAACACCTTCTTTAAAAACATTTTAAAAATCTTTACTTTTTCATATGCAATGTCTTAATGACTTTCCTTAAACAACTGTTCCACCAAGTCATTCACCTATTTAACAGTATATAATAGTTCCAAAACCAAAATTCATATTAATTTATTCAAGCTCAAAATTCACACCCAACTTACTCCATCATTTTTATTTTATGCATTCCTTTCTTTCAGGCTTAGAAGCCACATTGATGCATTGGTAGAGTTTTGTACATGTAGTCAGATGGACTTGTGAAAGAATATTTCTTCTACTTGTAAACCATAAGATCCAGGAAAAAAATAACTTAAAATCTCTGGATCTTAGTCATCTCTCAAATGGGAATAATAATACCTATTCTTTACTCTTTCCAGGTTGTTTCTGTGTAGCTATTGTATTTTGTTTCAAGCTAATTTGTGTATGAAAGAAGTAACCATACTGTAAGGCATGACATATATTCATTTTTCCCATATTTACTCTTCCTTTAAGGAAGAAATAAAAAAATTGAGGTTAAGGAATGCAATTCATGTTACAACAGTCCAATTAAATTGTTTTGGTCTTTAGAAAAATTGATCTGGTTTCCTTACAAATAGATGTTATTATTTATGACTATTTTGATCTAATTTCCTTACCAAATTAGTTTTATTTATGACTGCTATCTAGATTTTCTCTGAATTAAGATGAATAAGTACTTTAGTAGCAGGGGAAGTGGTGAAGTGGAAAAAGCATTTTCACTGTAGCCCTGAAGAACTGAGTTAAAATCTGACCGCAGCCAGAAGCTATATGATCCTAAGCAAGTTACTTACCTTGGTTTCCTTATTTGCTAAATGAGTTAAAAAAGGATGTTTGCCAAGAAAACCTTATATCAAATAATAAAGAGACAGAGTATACTGAAATGTCACAACAACAAAGTACTTGAGGGTAGATATATTCAATTTGACATTACAAAAATGGGTTTGAACTGATGATTATATTTTATATTCTTATTATCTTCAAGAGATATTTTCACCTTTGATGTAGGAAGGAATAATGAAAAAGTTTAGAATTAAACAAAAAAGAACAAAGTAGTTACATGCATATAATTTCAGGACCATTGGAAGTTAAAATGAACTAGTACACAAAACATTGAGCACAAATTTTGAAGTCAGATTCAAGGAAGAATCAAACGTGAATAAATGTTATTATAAGTGACAAACTCAATTGTTGGCAAAAAACAAACTCAATTTATTGATTTGGAGGTAAGTTATTTTCAAAATTGATATCTGTATATATTTATGAAGCTGCATAATTTCCAAACATTTTAGCCTACAATCTCATATAAGCTCATAAAAACTCCATTAGAGAATGACCACAGAAATTTGACCCTATTTTTTTTAGGTTTTTGCAAGGCAATGGCGTTAAGTGACTTGCCCAAGTTCACACAGCTAAGTAATTAGTAAATGTCTGAGGTCGAATTTGAACTCAGTTCCTCCTGACTCCAGGGCTGGTGCTCTATTCACTGCACCACCTAGCTGCCCCAATTTAACACTAATTTACAGGTGAAGAAACATAGGAACTGAAAATATTACAATATTTAATTTCAGGTAGATAATAAGAGCTAAACAGAAGTCAAAAATGCAGGTCTTAAAGGAGACAGGGCTAATGTACTGTACTTTTTATAGTATATCATTTACCTCAGGTCCCAATAGAACTCACAATGATAAATATATGTGAAGGGGACCTGAGAGAAAATTAAGTGAAAAACTGAAAAAAAAAATACTTATGTTCAAGGAGTTCACTAGGGACTAAAGTATAGAATACAACTTGTAAATTATATACATGCTAATTAGATAAGGAAGGGAGTATTAGGAAATAAGGGATAAAAATCAAATCCTGTACAAAATGGCAGCAGACCTGATTCAGGAAATAAGAAAGATATTCTGAGTTCAATTTAAGCAATGATTGTAGTCCAAATAGAAGGGGTAAAGGCCATACAAGGATATGGAGACTAGAGATGAGCTCAAGGAGAAACAAGTGATTCAATTAGCTGAAGTAGAATGTGTAAAATAGTGTGGAATATAATTAAATTAACAAAGGATTATAAGCTACAAGTGATCTATGCTAATATCCCTAGTAATATAAAAGAGAAAAAATATATTTATATCAAAGGCAAGGATATTGTAGAAAACACCCCTCCTCTAATCACCCCTAGGACTTAGGGTTTTTTTTTTATTTTTCTATACCTTTCTTACTTAGTACCTGCTTTATCAGAGAATGGAAGGGGAATGGAGAAACTGAAGAACCTGAGAACCTTAGTGGTGAATAGGAAGGCAACTTCTATAGTGATGTTGATTAAGTCTTGCCATCTTGTCTTGACAAATGATGAGATGTGGGTGGAAGCTCTCTTGTTGCATTAAATTGTCTAATAGAGAGATGTAAAGACCCAGTTACCTAATAGTTTGGTTTAAAAATTATACTAACCCTGAATGCCCTAAATATCTGGATATAGTCATGTATTGTGTTCTAAGGATATCAAATGAATGAATCTGAGAAGGAAAACCTACTGTTTGTGGTTGTAGGTAGCAGGATAACCTGATGAGAACTTTCCTCCTCCACACTTTTCCATCAGTTTGAAGTACTTTTGGTAGGTCACACCTAAAGTGTATTAAGACTAAAGCTTCTTTGTAAAAGAACTGCAGAAAAACTCAGACTTTGAACTGAGAGAAGAAAGCAGAGTTCAATCTTCTCATAAGGAGGACAGAATATTTCAGTTAAGAAAACTTTCTAAGCCAGTAACTGAAAAGAGAAGATGCTCAAAAGACCAGAAAGCATTTTTGACATTTCTGGCAATGCCATGATGCTCAACCGGTAATGTCAAAGACATCCTCTCAAGGGTAGACCCTGACCACACATGTTCTCTTTGTGTGGGCCTCTCCACATGGGAGGAATGCCTAACATGTACACTCTTAGCACTAACAGGGCAAAAATTTACAGTACCACAGATCCTAGGTTAACAGGGGATAATGTTTGATTACTCCTTTTTTTATTCCTTTTTTTAGTTACAGAAAAAATCATATTGATTTTTTAAAAATAAATTGTTCTTTATTTCTTTTTAATGTCAGAATTATGAGTATGAACTTACACTTGCCCCTACACAATGATTCATTCCTTAGAAATGAATAAAAGTTATTTTTAATAAGAGTATTTGAGCAAAATTAGCCATACAACTACTTTTCTTATTCTTTTATTTAATTGAAGACCTTTATTTGTACTAATTATAGCCCCCTTCTTACAAAGAAATGTTAGCACAACAGAGAAGGCCCTGGGAACTTTGTTTATGAGTGCATGCAGTTCTTGAAATTTCCCTGAACCTGGGTTAATCTTAACTGTAGAATCTACTCTTGGACCTCAACAGAAGGTGTTATGGGACCTTTCAGTGCTATACTCATAATAATTGTGCCTCCATTTTCTTGGACTTTGTAATTATTAAAGCACAGGCTTGTTTTTTTGTTTTTTTGATGCACATAATCATATTCAATCCTTAAAATGACCCTGAGTGGTAGAATTTTTTTTTACCTCAGAATGGTAAATGAGAAGATTGAATCTCAAAGAAATTTGGAGAATTAATAAAGGACATTTGGAAGTGAATGTTTAGACACCCCCCCAGAAGTAAACCCCCAGGTCATCTGACTCAGTATAATGTGTTTTTACTATAGCATTCAACTTCTCAATTTTATTCTGCTCTCTCTCTCTCTCTCTCTCTCTCTCTCTCTCTCTCTCTCTCTCTCTCTCTCTCTCTCTCTTTCTTTCTCAACCTTGAGTCTCCCTATCTTGCCAAGGTTAGAAGTGCTAGGGTTAATAATAAACAATGGTCTAAACCAACTACTAATCTACACTCGAAACTTTGAACTACTCTGTGGTGGACCTGTAGCGAATCTTTCCACTCTTAACAACTATGTGATTCTCCACTTACCCCACCCCACCCCTCCTTCACACACCAACAACCATTTCTGGTGGCTAAGAAGCTAAAGATATCTCCCAGCATCAAGCCCTTCATACAAATGTATGCCCTCACCATGTCCAAAACCAGTTTTTACTCTCATTCTCATTTTCTTTCAGGAAATTATTCTGTTATCCACAATAAAAAACATTTGTTGTGGACATATCTTTTATAAAATGACCAACATAACCCAAAAATATCAACTTGCTATTGCTACTATTTAGTGAGAGGTATATTTTAACAAAAAAAAATAAGTCAATAAAATAGTTTATGTTGATGCCATTTATTCCTCATAATTCATACCTCATAGGCAATTCTAAAATATCTGTTGTTAATACTGTTATGTCAAATGTCATACAATATGTTGTTTTGCAAAAAATTTTACATGTTATCTCAATAATTCACTGAGAATTATTAAAAGTCCTATGGTACAGGAAGTAGAATTATTAGTTTTCCATTTTCTTCCTTCCCAGGAGAGGAAACAGAACAAATATACAACTTCCCTCAAAGATCAAACAGTTATATGTAATATAGGGCATTGAACATATGTATTTTTAAACCTGATACAGTGGTCTTTTCTCTATAGAAAATGTATTTACTCATCTCCACCTTCATTTTCACTCAACCCATTACACTTTAAATATTTTGGCTTATTTCCTGCACATAACCAGTCTGTTTTGCATGACCTGGTATAACTATACTATAAAAATGTTCGTGTTTCCTGATCTTTTGCCTAAGTTGATTTTGGCATCTCTCCCCAACATTCAAACCTGTCTTCAAATAATGGATTTTCTAGCATTAAAACTGAATTAATTACTGCTTCTTTTACTTCAAGAAAATCACAAAATGACTTAGCAAAATTAAGACTTCTTTTGTTGTTTGTTTGTTTTGCAAGGCAATAGGGTTAAGTGACTTGCCCATGATCTCACGATTAGGTATCTGAGGCACAACTGTGACACCTAGCTCCCTCAAACCTAAGATTTCTTGGTAAATTCCTAATCCTGATGGACTTATAAAATAATTTTACTAATATAATTCAAACTTAAAATTAATGAATTGCATACTTTTTGGTAAACTTCTTAGATATTCAATAAATGTTTATATATGCTTAATAAAGGGTAGCATAAGAGCACTGCAAAGGGAAACAGGAAGATCTGGATTCATGCACCACTATTAACTGTATGACCCTGAGAAAATCATGGATCTTCTCTGTGCATCATTTTTTCTCATATGAAAAATTAAAAGCATATTACCTTTATTACAACATGCACATATAAAAGTATATATAGAATAAAGAAAGATGGAGAAATACAATTTAGCTGAGGAGCCTGGTACTAGTCACTTGGGGGTCAAAAACACTTTATATAGAATAGAATATTTCAGTTGCATCTTGAAACTCAATTGGTAATTTTGTTAGGTGGAGGTGAGAAGGAAATTCATTGAAGACATAGGTGAGGACCAGTGAAAGGGTGTGGAGAAAAAAGATAAAGTGTGGGCCATGTATGTGTGTGTGTGTAACAATAAAAAAGCTATTTTGGTTGGAATACAGACCCTGAAAAGGGATGAAAAGGGATAAAACTGGAAAGATAGTTTGCATCTAGCAGGTCAAAACTTCTAAGAAAAAACAGTAGATTTTATATTTGATTATAGTAACAGTAGAAAACCACTGAACTTTTCTGACTAGGGTAGTGACATGGTGACATACATAAGGGAAAAAAAACTTTGAAAAATATACAAAGTATGAATTGAAGTGAGAAGACCCATGAGACATGGTGAGAATTGTTATTGTTGAGGACAGAAGTAAGGAGGGATTGAATTATGTGGGTAAATTGAGAGAGAGAGGAAACATCAGACATAAGAGGGATGGAGATAAAAACATCAAGATTTGGAACTGAGTGGATATGTGGGATGAAGCAATGAGGTTACAGGACTAGAATAAAGGATCGAAGGAGTGTTGTCCTTGATAGAAAATGAGAATTTTGTGGAGATACAAGAAAAACCATTTCCTTTTCTGACTCATTTTACAGATGAGAAACAGAAGCAATCAGGGTTAAGTGGTTTCCCCACAGTGACAAATCTAGCCTTTGAGACCACATTTGAACTCAGGAAGATGGCCACTGAACCACTGAGCTGTCTATATTCAATAGTAAGTTGGAAAAGTAAAAGAAAAAATCGTAAGTTGGTGATTCAATAGTAAGTGAGAGTAACACTGGATATTTGTGAGCCAAAGCATTGAGAAGATTATTAAACTCATGGGAGCTACAGAGGAGGATGACAGAAAATTGAGAACCCTATTATATTAAAAAGGTAGCAAAAAAGAAATTGAGGAGAATGAATCTATAGACACCTTGGCATTCAAGTCACCTAACCAGATGTTTTTGAGAGAATTTGTAGATAAAATTTGAAGAGATCTAGCTGACTAGATAGATCTTTTGATGCATTTTTTTTTGCTAGGCAAATGGGGTTGAGTGGCTTGCCCAAGACCACATAGCTAGGTAATTATTAAGTGTCTGAGGCTGGATTTGAACTCAGGTACTCCTGACTCCAGGGTTGGTGCTCTACCCACTGAACCACCTAGCCAAACTTCTGATGTATTTTTTTAGTTGTTCCAAGAGCAGTACTCTTTTCAACAGCACAAATTAAAAAGTTATCTATGCCTCTTCAGTATGTAGGAATGTATATATATATATATATATATATATATATATATATATATGCATATATATATATATATATACACATACATATACATTCTATTTATATAGAATACTATTTATATAGACTAGAAAATTTGAGTTGCATCTTGAAACTCAATTAGTAATTTTGTTAGGTAGAAGTGAGAAGGAAATTCATTTAAGACATAGGTGAGGACCATATATACATACTATTCATGTGTTTATGTGTATGCATATGTATTTCTATACAGCTTTTTTTTAGTTGTTTTTTTTTTTTTTTGCAAGGCAAGAGGGTTAAGTGGCTTGCCCAAGGCCACACAGTGTCTGAAGTCGGATTTGAACTCAGGTACTCCTGACTCCAAGGCCAGTGCTCTATCCACTGCTCCACCTAGCCGCCCCTTATACAGCTTTTTTTCTAATGGCATTTTTTAAGCCTTTTGAAAGAAAACATCAATAGATCGGATGGATGATAGATAGAAAGATGAGTGAATAGATGGGTGGATAGATAACTTGTACACATAAAGCAGTTGCTACATTCAATCTTCCAAAAAACCCAGCATTTTTTGAATATCAATATATAATATTGATACACAATTAGCTAAAATAGAATTCACTGTTTAACAACTGGTAGTTTTTAGATACATATTTTTTACAAAGGAAGAGTAAAGAAATGTAGGACAATATTAGTCAAAGTAAAGAGTATCTGATAGGAATATGGAGAATTAATATATTTTACATCGATGTTTTTAAGAGAGTATGTGATATCAAGATGTTATGTAAATGCAAAAGCAAAAATCAGACAATTCTAGAATATAACACTTATTTTAAAAACTTTAATGGGCCTGGGCAATTGTTCTAATAAAATAGATTAGCTATATACCTTGACCTAGTATAAATTTTTTATTAGTTGAAATGGTCAAAACAACTCTTAATTAGCATCTATTTCTGTAGTAAAGGGACTTTCCAAATTTGGCTTGAATGGTCCTCAGCTAACAGATCTATGGCCAATTTTCAGAAATATATTGTTGAATCAATAGTAAATCACCAATACCTTTAGTTTCTGCTAACATAATACTCATAAAATCAAAGTTATTGCTATTTCTCTATGTGGCCTTAGATTAAGATTTCAGTCAAGACCTATGATTTCAATTCAAGAAAGAATAATGGATTGCAATGTAACTATAAATTTAGTTGGTACCTAAAAATACAAAAATAACTTTTCTTATCAAGGAAATTATAACACAAATGATAGGGGTTCAATAAATAATATTGGATAAATAAATCAAATCATGTTGTGGAATTCATAGAAGGAGTCATATCACTTCCATCTCTTCTTTAGAGTTCTTTCTCCCTAGAAATTAGGAATTTATATTATGATTTCTTAAAATTCTATCTTTCCTTTATGTGTCACTATTATACCTAATGCAGTTTTCCTGTTAAAGATAGAAAATATCATAATCTTGATACTTCACTTAGCATAATATTTTCTAGTTTTCTCTCCAAAATATCAGTTTGAAGTATATCATACATATCCAATACATTTCCTAAATATTTGTTAAATCAGTTTTTTAAGGAAACAGCATAACTTAATAATAACTTCTAATGCTAATGTATTCAAATATAATTATGCCTCAGATGAAAAATTAAAGAGTACTACAAAAGAGTTTTCTAACAAGTCATGTATTTTTGGGACTCTTAAATTGTCTATGCTAAGAATTCAATGATAATCAGCCAACAATATTCTGCACAGTCTACAACTTCACAATGCCAAAGATCGATTAAATCTGATACTGCAAGCTAAACTTGCCTGGGTATTATTAGTCTTAATATGGGGATCCTCTATGACCTCTTCCCTAAGGGGAAAAGATAACTACAAAGATTGTGTAGATGGTAATGTCCCTTTTGCAAAACTGCAAAAATAATTGTGAAGAAATTTGACAACTTGACATTCAATTACATTTCATAACAAGTATATTAAACCCTCTTTCATTTTCTCCTGACACAAGATAAATGGAATAGATAGATAGATAGATAGATAGATAGATAGATAGATAGATGATAGATTATATAGATAGAAAGATAGATATAGATACAAATTAGATGGATATTATATTTGTATATCTCTATATTAATTTATAGATACACAGATACATACAAAAATACATTATTATGTATTTATGTATTGTAGCTTCTATGTCTGTATCTCTATATCTATGGAGCAACAAAATAGCACAGTGGATGAAGGATCAGCCTCAGGAGGAACTGAATTCAAATTCAGTCTCAGACACTTGACACTTAACTAGCTGTCCTTGAGTAAGTTGCTAAACACTGACTGCATCACATCTAGCATCACGTCTCAGTCATGCAGATTCATATCTGGCCACTCAGACTCAGATGGCTCTGAAGGAGAAAGTGAAGCCAGTGACTCAGCGCAGCACCCCCTCATGCCAATTCATGTACAAGTCATAGTATCACCTCTCTGATGTCATGGTCTTCAAGAACAAAGGAAAAAAATCATCATCATATCTATATAGTCTATAGTTATTTAATTGTTTAGTAAAATGACATTCAAAAATGCTGTTTCACCTTATTCTAGAATTCTGGATTCATTGATGATTTGCAATTGCAATATTGCTTCATGTTATCATACAGCTCAAGTGTAGATTGACTCATAGTACTTTTTGATTATTTACAAGCAATTACCATATCATTTTGCTTCTAGCACCATCTTAATATTGACAGTATAATGCACAGACATTGCCAATAACTGTCATGTTTTACAACTCATATTAATAAGTACTTTGTTTCCAGTGTAATGTAGACAATCTCTACATTTAACATGAGAAAGGGACACTGAGTTATTAAATTAAATTGCTAGGTTATTCACAACATTGTTATGTGACAACTGTAGATCATATATTGACATTTAGAATGATAATAAATTAAAAGGTCATACAATAGTAATTATAATGAGAAATGAATAGAAATTATCAATGGCATCTTTTGAAGGAACAAGAAATCTCCATCTCTTTTTTTGTAGATAGAAAAAATACATTTGACTATTGGGTTCTTAATTTTTTGTTGTTTTGAAAGTTCTTAGTTGTTTCTCTCAAGAGAGTCTAATTCATTCTTGAAACAATTCTTGATTTTGTATTTTTAAATGTAGAAAATAAGAATTAGTACTAGGATTTTGGCAAGGAAAACATAAAGGTGTGGTGGTGTTAATTCAGGTTTGTCGATTCTATGATTAAAAATACTATTATTCATTGACCTTACTGGTATCTAGAATGATCAGGAGTCACTAAGACACATTTGATTTCTGTTTTGAGGAGGGGGAGGGCAAGAGTAAGAGCGGGGATGAGAGGGAGGGAGGGAGGGAGGGAGGGAGAGAGAGAGAGAGAGAGAGAGAGAGAGAGAGAGAGAGAGAGAGAGAGAGATCAAGAGAGAGAGAGAGATCAAACAGATAGACATATATTCATCTATATGGATATTGTTGACTTAATACATTGTAGATAAACCAAATATGACTGACAAAGTATAGCCTAATCACTGCATCTTCCAGAAGATAATTGAGTATTATTTCCTTATTACCAAGTATTTGAATGTCATTTTATGAAATATTTCCATTGCAAAACATGAAAATTTCCTTTTCTTGGAATATGCTACAGTTAATCTTTAATCAGATGAAAAATGACTCTGTATCACTCTTCTTTAAACATTTTCCCCAGTAAATGTCTATCTTGGAATTGCTGCCTATTTACTTCAACTGAATAATTACCATGGAATAACTGGGTTTTCAGCTAGCATAACACAGGCAAATTCCTAGAGAATAGAGATTAATTTTATTTATTGTAACATGATTTAGTACCTTGTGTTAACTTAAATGTTCTTTCCAACATTAAAAACACCTTTTTAATCAAGTTCTATAAGGATTTTCTAGTTCTTCCAGAGATCCTTCAGCATCATCTCTAAAGTGGAAATATATAGGGATTCACTTTATTTGGTTTTAAGCAAATTAAAATTTCAATGGAAAATATACTTGAATGGGTAGAAAATGCAACTTGTGTTAAATCAAGTTGAAAAAGAAAAAATATTTTAAATAGTTTGCATTTTAACATGTGATTTTCTGGAAAAGATTATTTTACTGTTTGATTCAAATCAGTTTTCTGGGAATTGCTTCTCTGTGACCCCAATGAAGCTTCCTTTTTTTAAAAGTTAGATTCTATAAAAGATGAAAAATTAAAAGTGAAATTCACTTTTTGCTATAATATAGTGTTATTTTCCTTATCCAAAGAATATAATAAGTAAACAAATAATCTTTTCAGTACTCAAAGAAATACATACATATATACATATATATATATATATATGTATATATATACATATATCATTGTCCTTTCACACTTGTACTGCAAAAAATCTCTTTTGAATAAATTCCTGTGGCTCCCTGTTATCTCCCAGATAAAATATCAATGGATACCAGTATTTGGTATTTTAAATTCCTTTCTTACTTTACCCATTCTGACTTTAGAATCTTCTTGCTCTGCTCCTCACACTCTCTTTCTGCAACATTGGTCTATTTTAAATTTCTCTAACATTAAAGCCTATCTCCTGTCTCATTGCCTTTGCATTTGTCTTTCAAACTCCTCAGTTTTCCTCCTTTTCTCCTTTCTCCAAGGTCCAGCTCAATACCCCCATTAAAGAGAACTTTGCCTTGTATCTCTTTCTTGTCCTCCTCCATGCCTCTAATGCTTTCTTTACTTTTCATAGTTCCTTCTGTCTATTCTTTATGAATGTTGTATCTTCTTAATTATTTCTGTGTTCTTTCCTTTATTATACTTGCTTAAAAAGGAAAGACAATGTTTTTGTCTTTTCTTTATATCCTCAGAAATTTACAGTTTCTGGCACAGAGTAAATCCTTTAAAAAATGCATCTTGATTGTTTTGACTCTTTAAGTAAGGACTTTAGGAAACTAAGTAGAACAATTTAAAAATATGCTTCTCATTCTTTTTTTTTTTGCTTTTCCTCTAAATTTATTACTGTTTTTATTTGGAAACCAGTGAAGCACAGAGTCTCCATTGGTTAGTGCCCCATCCCACCACCCCAGTTTTGAAACATGACTCTTTACTTTATTGATGCCTCTTATTATGCTTTGATTAGACTATCTCCTACACAGGTGTTCATTAATAATTTGTCATAGTCACCTAATTGTCCCATAAGTGATTTAGTACTTAAAATCTTTAGAGATTGGGGCAATTCTTAACTTGCAGTAGTTATTATATTGTTTATTCCTAGAAAACAGTCAATATTAAAAGATAAAACCTATTAAAATTCAAAGGATGTGCAGAAATAAATGAGTTGTGATATTCAGTAGAAATTTCATTACTTATCTTTTCTCCAAAACTGACATATTTTCTGACTTTTGATATTATTGTTGAAAACATCATCAGTCACTTCGGTTTACATTTTCCATTTCATCTTTGGCTACTCACCCGCCCTCATTCCACATGCATATTCAGTTGGAAAATCTTGTCATTTTTACCCTTTTTGCTACCCATATGGTCATAACTCTTTTTATAAATTATCATCATCATTTTCCAAAGTATTGTTTTAGTTCTATAATTCATAGTTATTTCCCAACGCCCCCATCATCAACCTACCCCATGCCACAAAGAAGTCAATGGTTATTTTTCTAGAACACATGCATTAGAATATGTTATTTTCCTAATTTGTAAGTTCCAACTTTAATTCTGAGTTCAAATTGTATTATATCTTTATCTAATTTTTTGATTTTAAGCTACTATAAATTTTAATAAAAATAGACATTAAATATTATTATTATCTTAGTACTGCCTTATATAATTTACAAAGAAGTAAGAATGTACATATTGAAGGTGAAAACTGAGAAACCTTTTACAATGTATAATCAGAATAACTTGAAAACGCCTGTTAAAGAATATAACAAATTCATTCACTTGGTTTTTCCTATGTGGTTCAAGAAGCCATAATTTTATGCAAGACAATGATTTTCGGAGCAAATATTTTATAGCTTATTTAATACAGCAGTATGTAATCTGAAAACAACAGCATCTGTACATCCTTACCATCCATCATCAATCCCTCTGGGTTGGAAATAAGGACGATGTCTCTTTTGTGGGAATAGTAAACATCTTTTCCCTTTTATGTACCTTGCTTTATATTAATTATCATAGAATAAAACTATGTTTGCTTTTAATTCTTCCCAAGAATCTTGCATCAAAGACAACTTCTTGGTAAGGTGCAAGAACAGCTTTACTATGAAGACATTATGACTTTACTAATAGCTATATGATTTTATCATAACCTTTCTTCTGTTAGTGATCATTATGCTTATGTTGCTGAGGCCTTCTACTGATTTTTGCCTATCATTACACCCACCTCCCAACCTGGATCCTTCTCAACTAGCTTGCAGTAGATGATAAATGTTTTCAATTATTCCTCACCTTGCTGGCTGTGAAATTAGAATATTATCTTTATAATATATAGATATATTTATATATTACATTATTATGTTAATACAGCATACATCATATTATTTATATATATATTACTCATTGTAAGAAAGCATAAAGCTTTAAATATCGAACACAATGAGAAAATTAACAAAACTATAGCATTCCTAAAACTATCCTTTATATGCTATATTAAATAATAAAAGTTATGCTTTAATCTTTTTTCTTTTTGTATCCCTTATATTTTTAATTATTCTTGTTCAGAAGCAGTCAAATTAGCCAGTTTCATACTAGTCTTTGGTTTTATTATAAAGGCAGAATCAATTATATCAAGTCTAGCTTATGGCAAGTCCAATAAATTTTTCTCATGTCTTCCAGAGTGTCCTGAAAGAATCTTACAACATCCTTCTTTAACTTTCTGATGGTCCTAATCATTCTGAGTTCTTGTACTTTTTGCCTTGCTTTTTAAATTAATTTTTTATTTATTTAAGGCAAGGGGGTTAAGAGTGACTTGCCCATGGCCACACAACTTAGGCAATTATTAAGTGTCTGAGGTCAGATTTGAATTCCAGTCCTCCTGACTCCATGACTGCTGTTCTATCCACTATGCCACCTAGTTACCCTTTACCTTTCTTTTTGATTCCAGAACAAGAAAGATCCTTTTCTATCTTCTAAATTACTTCCTTCTAATTCAGTAATTCTTATATGGACCTAGTAGACATTTTCATTAATTTTGCTAGAAGCTTAAAAGCTATTTGATGCTTTGAAGTATTTACAATCTCATAAATGTGCATACTTTCTCCAAAAATGCAGCTCAAAGTCCATATATCCTATTAATTAATATATCCTATACTATTAATTCTTATCTGTGTTTTCCCAGAAATTCTTCACAGGGATTTCAATTTTTTCTAGATCCATTAATATTCTCTAGGGCTCTCTCATGAGCCTAAGGTGTCAAAATTTATCCAGATCATTTTCATTTTATCTGATTATCTTGAAGCAAATTAACTAGAAGGTTATAATAGCTAGAGTTGTTTTTTATAAGTGAATCTTATGTACTTTATCTCTTGTTCTATGTAGGAATCTAAGACTCCTTCATTAGAGTTGACATAAGTGTGACTAGAAGTCACCCTTGCCCCATTAACTAGCCATACCTTTGGCAACTCCAATGAAGGAGACTTGTGTTCCACCATAGAACAAGAGGGAGAGAAGATAAGATTTCAGACACTCTTAGATTTAAAATAGAAAGTTACTTTATGCTACTGTATAAATAATAATAACAACTACTATGCTGCTGTTGCAACTACCACCACCACATTCCTTCATGTATGAGTCTTGTGATATTAGACATCCTGTATGCTGCCACATTGATCTTGCATTCTATTTTGTTATTTTGTTTACTTTACCTTTTAAAAATAATTGTTACAATTAAACTGTGGAGGAAAATGGTTTTAACTGTTTTTTAAAATTTTCTTGAATTAAAGAGGCTAAGAGAATGGATACCTAAATTTATGACTTACAGACCAGAATTACTAAGGTCATGGAACTCTTCATCCTGCTTGCTTCTTGTACTGTCAATGAAATTGCTCTGTTGAATGAAGAAATTTCAAATCAGAGTAGTATTCAAAATTAATATTAGCAATGCATGCTACATAAGAACAAATGCAATATGACAACAAAGTTTTTACATCATTAAATTTTTAAGTTTTTAATTTTCTTTTCATTAGACTAGACTTTTTAGTGAGTCTTGTTAATCTTAAATCCATAGTGACTAATTCTCACCTACCTTATTCACAGAAAATTTTATCTGAGGGTGATAGCAAAGATGCCACTAACTGGGAATAAATGGTAAAACTTTACATTATTAAGAGGAAAACAAACAAAAAACTTTGCATACCATCTTTGGAGTAGCTATTCAATCATTCAAGCACCACTAGAAGATCGAGGCATTTCCAAAATATTGATATCTAAAGACTTTTGATGAGATTAAAAATGTTTCTATGTGTGTATGTTTGTGTGTGTGTATACTACCTGTAAAATAATGACCATATCTCATAGAATTTCCAAGCATCATGCACAACAGAAGAAGTAATATGGCTAGTACCTCTGAACAAGATTGAGTTGATAGAATTGGGCAAGTCTAGGTAGAGAAATTAAGACCAGTAACAATTTTAGAGAGAAGATTATCCTAGTTCATAGACAAAACAACATAACTTTGCATTTGATAGGATTGGGAAATGAAAATAAATAATGATCAATATTTTGAAGAGCCAGATTTATGGAAGATGAGAAGAGAAAAATAGATATAGCCAGCTTCCTGTCTACCTGTTAACTTCAAATTATGACCTTAAGGACTAGAAGGGATTCATCATGGTGCTCAGTCACTGAAGTGATAGCTTTGTATTACCCATCAGGAGTTAAAGTCAGGATGTCAAGGTAGATTGGTTCATAGTTGAATGATATCTACTTCATTTTACCTTAAGCACTATATTTAAAGAAACTCTATGATTGGAGTTAGGGCTTGAACCATCCTGGCTGAAGAGGGTCTCTGATCCTTTAGGTCTATGCCCTCAAGTATACCCTGAGGAAAGAAAAATAATCTTGAAATTTGGATCAGGAAGAGACCCAAAACTGGAGCTCATATGTTCACATCATCATTCATTAATTCCCTAATTCAATTGAATTCAATTCCACAAATATTTATTAAGTTCTTATGTGCAAGATACCATGGGAGAATATGATGACACAAGAATACAGTAAACTTTTGTTTTCAAGAAACTTTATGGGGTGGCTAGGTGGCATAGTGAATAAAGCACCAGCTCTGGAGTCAGGAGTACCTGGGTTCAAATCCGGTCTCAGACACTTCAAAATTACCTAGCTGTGTGGCCTTGGGCAAGCCACTTAACCCCGTTTGCCTTGCAAAAAACTTAAAAAAAAAAAAAAGCTTTACAATTCAATGCGAAAAGAGCAAGTATAGGTATAATTTACAAGAGAAAATAAAATGTATGATAAAACTACTATGAAAGTGCCAAAACTATTTGAGGAGAGGTAGGTAATTTCAGTTGAGTTTATTGGGTCTATTAGACATTTCATAATGGAATGAAGGGAAAATAATTGAAGGGAGAAAGAGGTTACAATAGATAAAGTTGGAGGAGGAAAAAAATTACAGAACTTAAGACTAGCCTGAGAAAAGACATGAAGATGAGGGGAAAAAAGTAGAATGAAGACTCAGGTTGGAGAGTGATCTAGTCTAATTGAAATATGATGCATGTTTGAGTGGCTAGGTGGTGCAGTGGATAGAGCACCAGCCCTGGAGACAAGAGTACCTGAGTTCAAATACAGCCTCAGATACTCAAGCCGCTTAACCCCATTGCCTTGCAAAAAAAAAAAAAACCCAAAACAATTAATAAATTAAAAAAAAAAGAAATAGAATTATGTTTAATGGAATAGTGAGAGATCAGGATACACAAGGAATTTGAAGTCGAATTCTGGAGGAATCTCAAATGCCAACCTAGGGACTGATATTTTTCTTAGTAGTCAAGGAGATAAAGACTTTTGAACAGAGGAATGAAATGAGTATAGAATTATTAGAAAAAATAGTAGTTGTAGAAAACTATTGGGTTTGTTTTTAGGTTAGGGATAGGGACAATCACTGGACCTACAATTTCACTGGCACAAATCCTTATTTGGATGAGGAAACTCCTTCTCCCAATGCAGGTAGAGACCTTTTTCTAAGACCTATAGTCTTATAGAGTTGACTGGAAGTAAAAAGTTAAGGGACTTGCCAGTATCAGACAAACTGGATATGTCAGAATCAGGACTTGAATTCAAGTTGTATTTATTAAAAAGCAGGTTATCTACTATACCGTGATGCATGCTGAGTTAATTTTTAGATCCGTGAAGTTGAAGTGCTTGCTCATCAACCAGCTAGGACTATCCCTCATATATCTAGAAACAGAACACTTGAACTCTCGGAGGGATTGAGAGAATGTAATAAAAATTTGATACTTCTTTAAAAGAACAAACTGAAACCCTAAAAATTGATGTGCTCACCAAGGGAGAAAATGAGAGAGCGAGAGAGAAGAGACAAAAAGATGTGTGTCAGAACATTGTGTGTGTGGGAAACCTATGTTTAATGGGTGAAAGGAAGATAAAGAACACAAGAAAAGAGTTAAAAGAAACTGTCAGAAAATTGGAATGTGAAACAAAAAAGTACTGTGTTATGTAAGATAGAGTAATAGAAAAAACAAAGAGAGAGAAGCTGAGTTCACAATCTTATATACTATGAATAGGTCAAGGAGGATTAGGAGATTCCAGGATCCTAAAGGGAGATCAATTTCAAATAAAGTCTATGGATAAGTTATGTTGGTAAAGAATGGAAGGTAGAAGCCATAGGTATAGAGTTCAAGAGATTATAAGATGTGCTAAAATAATTATCAAGTCTCCAAATAAATGATGACAGAAAAATATTTGGAGATTCAAACCATTTGCCAAAATCATCATAGAAAATTCCCAAGAAGTAGCAACATGAGAGATTAAAAGAGAAGCCATGATCATCAAATGACTATCAAGCCTCAGTTCAAAAAAATGGGACAGATATCGGTGCCACCAGTTTTAACAGCATGTCAAGGACTGAGGGAAGTTCAAAGGAGAAAAAAATAAGGACTACATTAGCCTCCTAACAATAATGCCTAGATCAACTGATCAATCACACTATATGTCCTGCTACTTTTGTTACCCAAATGTTTCTGACAATCTGAAACATCTTCCACAAAGAAACCAAGGGTGAACTAGAAAGCAAACTATATGTAAAATCAGACACAAAGTTAAATAATTTGTTAGGATGTTTTTAAAAACTGGAATATAAGTGAATTGTGAATATATTGTTCATCTAAAATAAACTCTATAAAGTGACAAATGAAGTTTAGGAAGTATTATGTTGCTCCTAGATTTAAAATGAACTAATTGTTGTACCAGGGAGTTATAATACATAACATTATTTTAAAACCTTCATTTGAACTTGCAGTCTCCTCAAGTTATTATCTTCTCTCTCTCTCTCTCTCTCTCTCTCTCTCTCTCTCTCTCTCTCTCTCTCTCTCTCTTTCTTTGCCAACTCATAGAAAAAGCAGGTATACTCATTCTCACGACTCCCTCATTTCCCAGTTATTACTCAATCTGACCCCAATCATTCAATTGAAAGTAGTCTTTATCCAATATTATCAGTTATCTCAATTATTAATTCCTCAGTATTCTGTTAGAATTCATGTTCTTTTTAAAAAATATATCTTTGATGTATTTTGTGCAGTTGACTACTCGTCTTCTTAGTTATTTTTCTCTCCAGGTGTTCAGGATACTGGATATCTGCATATCCTTTTCTAGGTAACTTCATCATAATATTTTCACCCTTTTCTGGATTATTATCTATTTTACTCTTCCTCTGTGAAGTTGTATCTCAGAGTGCTGAGCATTCTCCTCTAATTTCTAAACATTCTCAGTGATTTCATCGACTTCCTTTTGTTTATCATGGCTATTTGAATGACTCATAAATCTACATATCTACCTTTCATCTCACTTATGAACTATAATCCTAAATCATTATCTGCTACTGGAAGTTTCACTAATATCTCAAGTAAAACCCCTTACAGATAGGTCCAGAGTACTGAAAACGGAGTCAGGAAGATTTGTATTCAAATCTATTTCCAGCACTTTACCATCTGTGTTAATCTATGTTTGCCTCAAATTCTTTATCAGTTGAACTGGAATAATGACATCTATCTCCCAGGGTTGTTATAAAGACAATATGAGATTATATTCGGAAAGTGATTAGCACAAATGACATTATTATCATCATCGTCATCATTATTATCATTATTAATTCTACATATAAAGAAAAGAATGCATTGTCTCTGACTTCCTTTTCCCCTCAATCTATTCTCAAAAGAAAACAACTTTTCTTCCTCACTTCCTATTTTTTCTAGGACATCAAAGTCACTGTATTTAACCAGTCATCCTTGAATCATGCTACTGAACTAAGAGAACGTTGAATACATTAACAACAACATTATGAGTTGACAAACTGCGATGGATACAGCTCCTCTCAGCTGTTCAGAGACCTGTTCAGAGACAAACCTGGAAGAAATGTTATGGACAATGCTATCTTCATCCAAAGGAAAACAAAATTCAAATTGAAGGGGGCTTGGGGTGGGAAGGGAGGGCAGAAGAAAAATTAATAACATAAATATGCAAGTGGAATTTATAAATATACAAGTGGATGAAAGCTAAAAAACTTTCATAGCATGTAATTTGAAAAATACAAATAAATAAATGGACAAATAAATAAGAAAAAAAAAGAATCATCATGCTACCTCATCATCACCACATTCAGTCCATTGCTAAGTCCTGTCAATTCTAAATTAACTATCTCTCACCACCATTCTCTTTTCCCTATTTAGATAACATCCACTCTAATTCAGTATTTATCCATTCTCTTTGGGATTATTGATAACCTTCTAATTGATCTCTCAACTATCAGGATTCACTCCTCTTCAGTCCATCCTCTACATGTGCTGCCAAAGGGATATATCCAAAATACAGGTAGGGCCCTGTCAATTTCCTAAAAATTTTTACTAGCTCCCTATTATATACAGTATGAGATACAAATTATACTTATTGGAAATTTAAATATTTCTAATTGAGCTATTGCCTATCATTCCAGAATACTTTCATACTTATTTCTCACGTACACTCTATTCTCCTGTCAATCTTTCCTTCTTTATCTTCCCACATATATGACCTTCCATTTTTGATCTTTGTGCCTTTGTCCAGGCTGTCTGACATCCATGGAATGTTAATGCTTTTTGATGGCAGTTGAAATTCATAACTTTTAAAAAACCTTACCTCAAATGGTCTCCCTTAAATAAAGTTTTAAATATTTTCATTCATTCTTAGTGTTTTAGACCTGAAACATAATTTATATATATTTGAATTTATTTATGCCTATGTTTATTTTTTCCCAGAGAGACTATAATATACCTGTGAGTAGATGGTGTTTTGTTTTTGCTTTGGTAGCTCCTGAAAAACCAGTAGTAGTAGTAGTAGAGATTGCTACCCTTTGTAATTGAAGAGAACCATGTTGTCATATATATGATGACATGACTTGCACATTATGTTTATTATAGTGAAGGGACTGTTATGCAAAGACATCCTTCTCAATTTTTTTCGAGAATCAATTTACCTTTTGACCTGATTTGATAGGACACAGGACTTCTGGTGATGTCCAGATGCTGTAGGCAACTTGGGGCTTAAGGATATGGTTTCCCTCCTACATCAGTGAGACAACACAAGTACTCCAGCACTTCCACATTTTAACCAGTGTGGTGATTTTTAACGACACTTTGAGACACCACATTATAGTTAACCTGTTTCTCAGTGGTCTATTGTTTAACTCATGTCTGCTACCATACTCCCCTGGAACCCAAAGACTTTGATTTCCTGGAAGCTGTCTGGTGGGCCATGGTAATAACACATCAACTGAAACATGCTATCCATATTTCTCCATGCATAAAATGTCCCTATGTATAAGACACAGCTTAATTTTAGGGCCTGAAATTTGAAAGAAAATTTATTACACAAAGTTATTTAACTCAGGTTTATTCATCATAAAATTTATACAACTCCTCATCACTGTCAAAACATTCATCCATTAGTTCATCCTCATCTGTATTTGATAATGAATCACTGTCTTAGGAGAGGCTCTGACTGGTCTATTACCTGCGTTCTGGTCTGGGGTTGAGCACAATCACAAGTCTGGTGCATGGACTCATGCTTGGTCCATTCCATTCCATGAACCTGAAGCATCAATTGTGTCCTCCTTGAAAATCAATCACTTGTTTTTCATCAGCAATTCTTCTTGCCTCCCTCTGAGACATCTTTGTGGACATAGACATTCCAATGGCCCATTGCTCGTCAATCCATCTCTTCAATTCCCTCTCTAAATTAGGCCATTTGGCTGACTTGCCTCCCATAGCCTTCTTCTGCCATGGCATTTTCAATAGGGTTTCTTCTTCCTGTAGCCAGTCTCAAATTGATTTCTCAGTTGGAGGAGGATCAAACTTAACATTGAGCAGCACAATTTACATTCACTTTTACAAACTGGATCACTTTGAACTTGAATTTAGCAATGTAGGAAAATCTTTTCTGAGCCATTTCTGGGCAGAATGCAGCACCTACTTATTATGCTGGTGACAAATGTGGAACAATGAGCGCAAAGACAATAAGCATGAAAAAGTGGGAAATGCAAGTAAAAAAAATCTACAAACACTGTATAAGATGTTCCCAGTTTTTAGATGCCAAATTTTTCAAGAAAGGGTGAGTCTTATACATGGGAGAAATGCATTATCTCACCTTAATAAACAACTGTTAACAAGTTAAAAAACAAAATCGAGGAGTAGAGCAGAGAAAACAGAAACTAGAGTAAAAGAAGAGTTAAAGGCAGTATGACAGAGATCTATAAAGTAACCTCTAAGGTTAGGCAGATCAGAAGACTAATTTAAAACATATTATTCTTCTATGTATTGAAATCTCTGGCATTCTTACTATAGCTCACATCGGCATTTATACACAGATATAAGCAAAGGAGAAGGAGGTACAGGGAAGAAAAACAGAGACACTAGTGTCTATAGATATTCTGTAACAATTATCTTCTTTTGCTTTTCCTCTTCTCTACTCTCATCTTTTGCCTTCTTTTCTTCTCCTCTCCTCTTCTTTCCTTTCCTTTCTGTCTCTTTTCTGTTTGTCTCTTTCTCTTCTGTTACTAATGTTGTGGGTTTTTTTTAAATTTACTATTACAAAAGTGAAATAAAAAACTTTATTTTATGCATGTTAGAAAACCAGGGCAGGGAGAAGCATCCAATGATATATAGAGATATGTCTCTATGGGGCAAGGAGGCCTTAAAAAGTCATATATCTCACAGACACTTATAATATTCAGAAAACAGTCACACTTGGTTCAGAACTGGTCAGCTACCGGCTTTGTTGTTGTATGTTCAGGTTAGGGAAAAGATACTTTCAAATTAATCTGTTGTTGGTTTCAGGGGTCCAAGACAGAATTGACTTTGTCTTTTATCTGACCATGCACAGGAATGAAGAAGGCACAGCAAAAGATTTAGACATTTACCAAGTTATACAGAAATGGATAGTTAATTGAAAATAACATGTAAAGAAAATACCAATATCATGCTCCCCTCTGCCACAATATTAATATATTCTGGTCAAGGATAATTAAGGACCTAGTTTTAGGGAAACACAAATTACATTCTCCCCATACTTCCTATCCTTATGGAATAACTAACTCCAGTGGAAACACATGCTTCCTAGTATTGTGATTGTTTCTACTATATTCCTTTTTCCCCATCTGGTTGCTTCATATTGCTTGTCCTCTTGCTGACTCACAGTACTCATTTCCTTTAGGACAAGTCTGGCTTGAGCTCTTATATTTTCTAATTGACTTTTCATTGACCAATTATCCAGTACTCACCTTTATCTCAAATTCTCAGTGAAGCACCCTATTATTCTCCAAACACTGGATTGGTAGACAAATACTAAACAAAGTTTGAGCTCTGTGTTACCACATAGAAAATAACTATTTTCTTGTAAGAAAACTTTAGTGGAAAGATTGAACACAGAGATACTCAGACTTACATGTTATTTGTACTCCATTTTTTATAAAAAATATTATGGAGTAAAAGCATTTTTCTCTAATATAAATATTGGGAACAATATTCAGAAATGTTTCATTATCCCCAAAGTTACTTTTAATATTTTTGTAATCTTTTTCATATCAACCAGCTTTCTCAGAAACTACTGACAGAATTGAAACCAATTGTTCTGTCCTAGGGATCATTTCTTCCCTTTATTTGATAGTAACTTCTAGGTAATACATTTTTCTCATATTTTTAGAATCTTATCTCCCCAATGCATATGATAGTAATATATATATATATATATATATATATATATATATATATATATATATATATATATATATATCTATGTTGAAAAGAAACTATTCCTGAAGAATTATCTCTTTAAACCTTAAACATACACCATTCACCTTATTTTCTTCCTGTTCATGCTTAGAATGAAATATTTAAAATTTCACCAACGAGCTAAGGTTGATTTTTATATTGGTTTCCATAGTAACTGCAGAGTGACTCCTAATCTGAACATGCTGCAAGGAAAGTAAAAGTAAAACTATTACTCTTTAAGTGAATATATTTATGTAGAGTTGGGTGAATCCCAATTCAAGGATTGTCTCAGGAGAGTAGGGACTCAGGAATTATGAGAAAAAAGGCATAAAAATTATTGGGAAGGCATGAAGTAAGGAGCTTGGATTGATCAGATTAAAAAGTTCTCCTTTTCTTTGGAATTGTTTTAGACAAATATTCCTTTACCTCATTTCTAAGCACTTTCCACTAAATATTACTTGCCTGATCTAGTTCATCTCTCCAGATGTTTGTGTGGATGTGACAACAAAGAAATATTTTTCACAAGTAATCTCAAGAAGAAGGAAAGCTGAAGGAATAGATTTCAACTATACCATAAAAATGAATCCTTAATCTTTCTATCTGTTTTTAAATACTATTTTGTATCATTAACTTCCAATGTTTTGCCAAAAACTTCTGTGTTTAAATATAAAATTGTGTTTTTAAAGTATTCTACAAATTGTCCCATTTCTAATTCTTAAGATTTTAGTCATTGTGACCTTCCATTAACTTTCTGGTCCAGACAAATTGGCTTATTTGCACTTCTTAAAACATAATGTTCTTTCTTCTATCCCTGGGTTTTCATATTGATGTTCCTTAGCATGCTGTAATGGTTAAGATTCTTAGAGTAATCAAACCTGGGTTCATATCCTGCCTCAGATTCTTAATACTACTATGTGTTGGACATTTTGATAAGCCCTAGGAATATAAAAATAGATCAAAAACATAACCCTCAAGCTTTTTACAGTCTAACGCAAAATATATTCATATATATATTTATACATGCAAACATATATAAATATATGTATATATTTATATATACACATATAAATATATACATATATACTTATAAAGTGAGCTATGTGGCACAGTAGCTACAGTAGTAGGTTTGGCACTCATGAGTCAGCAATACTCATCTTCCTGAGATCAAATGTAATTTCTAACATATACTAGATATGTAACCCTAGACAAGTTGCTGAACCTTGTTTTGCCTCAGTTTTCTGGAGAAGGAAATGGCAGACCACTCCAGTTATGTTGTCTAGAAAATCCCAAATGGAATCATGAAAATTCATATAAGACTTAAATGACTGAACAATAACAAGAGCAAATGAAGGAACCATTGAAATCAAGGGGTTAGGGAAGACCTTCCTTAGAAAGTGGTGTTTTAGCTGTAACTTAAAGTCAAGGAGCCCAATAATGATGGTGGAGGAGAAGAGCATTTCAAGCATTCAGTAGAAGCAGAGGAATTATGCAGAGCTAAGAGATAATGGAAAAATCAGTCTGGTGACAGTATGGATTAAATAGTACTTTTTCAGTAAAAGACTAGAAAATCATGTGGGAGGTAGGTTATGAAAGGCATTGAATACCAAAGATAGCATTTTGTATTTGTACTTGGAAGTATTATGAAGGCACTGAAGTTTATTAAGTAAGATGGTAATATACTCAAACTGATAATTTAGAAAGATCATGTTAGGGGCTAAAAGGAGAATGGATAGAGTAGGGAGGAAGTTGAGGCAGATAGACTCAGCAGTTGGGGTGGTAAGATAGATAGGAGGAGAATCAGGGGTGAGTGGTATCTTTAAAACCTAGAAAAGCAAGTATCAAGGGAAAGTCATCAACATTGTCAAAAGCTTCAGAGAAGTCAAGGATTAGATTGAAAAATTATGATTGAAAAAATGCCATTAGATATGTCAAGTAAGAGACCTTTGGAAAGAACAGTTTCCGTGGAATGATAAATGGAAGCACCTATTGTAGATAGCCTTTTCAAGGAGTTTAACTATAAAGGGAAGAAATGCTATAGAATGATGACAGGGTTAGTTACCTAGAGTAGAATGATCAAATGAGGGTTTTCTTAGAATAGGGAAGAAATGGACATGGTTTTGTAGGCAAAAATAAATACACCAATAGACAAGGAGAGATGGAATATATGTAAGAGTGGGATGTCAGAGGAGGCAATCTGTTGGAAGAACTGGAATGGAATGGGACCACTTAAAAAATTAACATGTTCGGTCTTAATAAAGAGTGAGATGACTTCAGTTTGTGAAACAATAGTGAAGGAAGAGAAGAGAAAATTCAGGATATTTGACCTCATTTTTTTCTGTAAGATGTGGGTCATTTTTTTTTTTCTGAGAGAGTGGGGAGACAGGAAGTAATAGGAGGTTTGAAAAGGAATGAAATGATTTGGAAGAACTATTGTGCAAACAGGAATAATGAATGAACATAGTAGGATTGTTTAGCATCACTGAAGACTTGGTTGAAGTTGTATAACATAAATTTGTAGTGGACCCATTCAGAATATTTTTGTGATATTTTTTCTGCCTTCAATTAGAAGCACGTGTATAGGGCGACTAGGTATTACAATGGATAGAGCACCAGCCCTGGAGTCAGGAGTAACTGAGTTTTAATCTGCTCTCAGACACTTAATAGTTACCTAGATGTGTGGCCTTGGGTAAACCGCTTAACCCCATTGCCTTGCAAAAACCTTTAAAAAAAAAAGAAGCACACATATATAGTAACAAAGGCAATAAATGATAAGATTATACTAAGGCTAAGGTTTAGCTATGTATGATCAGTGATATCATAAAGGAGCAAATGAATCAAATGAGAAGGACAGTGTAGAGTTTAATTGGTTGACCAAGGAGTCAAGATGGGAAGTAGAGCAGAGAATGACTAGTTCCAGGAAATGACCTAGGAAAGAATTGAAGGCTAAGGGATTAGATGTTATGATACAGGGCCAGCTAAGTGGCTCAGTGGAAAAAGTACCAACTCTAGAGTCAGGAGGTCCTGAGTTCAATTCTGACCTCAGACCCTTAATTATTGTCTGGCTGTGTGATTTTGGGCAAATCACTTAACCCCATTGCCTTGCAAAAAATAAAAAACCTAAAAAAAAAAGAAGTTATGATACAAATGAAAAGTGGGGTTAGGTAAGGGAAGAAGGAAAGAGATATGAAAAGTCAATTCTTGAACATGGAAGTGACATTTTTGTGACTGATGGCAGGATCAAAGGATTATCATCTTTATATGAAGTTGAGGTGGAGTGGAACAGTAGTTCATGACAGGTAATTTGAGAAACTGAGTGGTTATCATATTTGAGGGAGTCTCAAAATGTGTTTTGAAATCCCTGAGTATAAGAGTAAAAGTTGTAGAGAAGAGGGAAAAAATTGTGAGTCAGGTAAACTCTTTGAGGAAGGAAGGGAAGTGATCAAAGGTTCTATATAAAGTATCTACTAGGATTTTAATTGGATGGTAAATATGAATAGCATGAACCTCAAAGGAAAAGAGATTAATGAGCAATGGAGGATGGGGAAATGTGGCAGTAGGAAGCAAGAAATATTCCAACACTTCCTCTTGGACTATTGAACTAAGGAGAATAAGTGATTGGAGTAAGAACAGGAAAGGTCAAGGAAACTATGTCATCTAGAGAAAGGCAGTTTTTAGTAGGAGTTAATAGAAAGGAGTGAGAGATGAATAGAATTAAAATGGAAAGAAATTTTTGACCTATGAAAGAGGCATTTCAAAAGACACAGTGGAAGAGTTAGATGACGTTAGAAGGAAACTTTGAGGTGGAAAGTTTGAAAGGGATGGGAGTGGTGCCATCAGTGATATATAGAGTATGGAATGGAATTTGGATGATCATCTATCTTCGATCTTGTATATTTTTATGGCATAAATATAGAAATAAATATATATGTTTATCTTCATTGCACATATAGGTATAAACACATGACACACATAAATATACACACATGACATACACATACTTGTATTTAATATACATATATATATATATATAAAATTCAAGGAATTCAAGGAGCAGTTATTATTTCTTTTTTGTCTTTTTGTATACAAATAGTAGTATAGTATATGACATAGAACAGAATTCCCTTAATAAATATTTTCTAAATTTATACATCTGATATGTATATATATATGTATATATATATATATATATATATATATATATATATATATAATATGGATAGATGTAGAAACTGAAATTTAAAGGAAAGCTAAAATCTTTTTAAATTTTTTTTTATTTCAGGCAATGGGATTACGTGACTTGCCCAAGGTCACACAGCTAAGCAATTAAGTGTCTGAGGGCAGATTTGAACTCAGGTCCTCCTGACTCTAGGGCCAATGTTCTATCCACTGTACCTCCTAGCTGTTCCCCTAAATTCTTTATTGAATAAATTTTGTCAATTATTTTTCTCATCCAATCTTTTATCAAAACTGTGAAATCATCAAGATGAATAGCAGAAAATTCAAATAAATGAATGTGAGAGGCAAGATATCCAATAAATGAGTTTATTTGACCTCAACAAACTAGAATTGACTTTAGTGTATATAATCAGTGAAACTCATAATAAAATATACTGTATCATGGGTTAAAATTAGCAATTCTAGATCCTATTTGTCAAAATAATCATGGAAAATATTCCTAATAGTTTAATTTTTTCCCCATTAGACTTCCTGAGCCCTGCTGACCTCTATTGCCTGAGCTCAATTAGTCAGGATCAGTCAGAAAGAAAGAATTCTGTTTCTATGGAAGAAGAGCCAGAAAATCAAATTATAATCTTATTATGTCTTATATCTTAAGATTGGTAAGACTTTCTATAATGTTCTTTAAAATACTTCCCTTCTTCCTTTCTCATCCTATTCTCAATTTTACCGTGATCTCATAGCATTCTAATTCAACTTTTTGATCTGTATTAGTAAAATAATAGAACTATATAATCTAAATTTACTGCAAAATGTTTTTCCCCCTTCTAAGAGCAGGATGTCCATTCAAAAATGAAAAATGCTACAGGACTTTGTGAGATAACCCTGTGATAAATGAGGTACCCATTTAATAAAGATATGCTTCTTAAAAACACACATCCAACTAATCCAACTTTTCGGGAAAGCAACTTGGAAGTATGCTTTAAAGGCTTTAAAAATGCATACCTTTGCTCTAGCAATAATTCCTTGGTTCTGTATTCCAAAAATATAAAAAAGGGGAAAAACATGCATGAAATGATTCATAGTAGCTCTTTTTTGTGGTAAAAAGTATTGGAAACTGAGGTGATGCCCGTAAATCGGGGAATGGCTGAACAAGTTGTAGTATATGAATGCAGTTTCTACTAGAAATGATGAATAGGCCGATTTCAGGAAAAACCTTCAAAGACTTAAATGAACTGATGCTACACAAAGTGAACAGAACCAAGAGAACATTGTCCACAGTACCCACACCACTGTGGTATGATCACCTATGATAGACTTTGGGGCAGAACCAAAATGAAAAAGTAAAGACAAACTCACTTGAAATTTCCCTCAAAACCAATCCAAATACCTTTAAATAATTACTCTAAATAAATTCTAGAATTTCAGAACCCACAAAAAGATGGAGCAAAACAATTTCCCAGTCCAAGGCAACCTAAAAAAGTCAAAGGTAAGGTTTTTTGCACCCAAACTGAGAGGACCACAGTTCCCACAAGAACAGACTGAGCTCCAATAAATCAGGAGAGTCATTAAAGTAGCTGTGACTGCAGCTGCTTCTGGAGCTCTTGGGCTACATATGGTAAGGGATGTCCAACAACTGGTCAGTTGTTTGCAGAATTTTGCTACTTTGTCCATACTAGGATCTGGGTCATGATCCTAGTGACTGTCTCAGAGCGAGCTTGAGCTGAGGAGCTCCAGAGCATTCAGCTGTAGAAGAGTAGGAACCCTCTTCACAGTTCTTAGAAGAACTGAAAACTTGCAGTTACCCAGAAGCATCTCTAGAAACAGTTGCACAAAGCACCCTGAAGTTTGCAATAGTGTGCCCTCTACACTGGAAGCAAAACCTTACTTTAACAGAGAGAGTAAAAATCAAGTAATAGGCTGAGTAAACAAGTAGACAATAGAAAAAAATTGATCACAGAAAGTTACTGTAATGACAAGAAGGATCAAAACACACACTCAGATGATGATGATAGCAAAGTCAAAGCTCTTACATCAAATCCTCCAAGAAAAATATGAATTATACTAAGTCATGGGAGAACTCAAAAAGGGGTTTGAAAATCAAGTAAGAGAGAGAGAGAGAGAGAGAGAGAGAGAGAGAGAGAGAGAGAGAGAGAGGCAAAAAAATGGAAAGAGAAATGAGAGGGAAGCAAGTAAATTATGATAAATGAGTCAGCAACTTGGAAAGGAGACACAAAAAAACAGTGAAGAAAATAAACCTCAAAAAACATAAACTAGGTCAAAAACTAACTGATCCAAAAAATCAACAATAGGGAAAGTGTTTTAAAGAGTAGAATTGGGGAAGCTAGGTTGCACAGTGGATAGAGCACTAGTCCAGAGCACCTGAGTTCAAATATGACCTTAGGCACTTAATTACCTAGCTGTGTGATTTTGGGCAAATCACATCACTTATGGCATTGCCTTGAAAAAACAAACAAACAAACAAAAAGAGTAGAACTGATCAAATGGAAAAAGAGGTTAAAAAAGCTCACTAAAGAAAAATTCCTTAAAATAGCCTGGAAAAAAATTGAAACTAATGACTTTATTGGGTAATCAAGAAACAATAAAACAAAACAAAAAATAGATGACTATGTGAAATATCTCATTGTAAAACTGACCTGGAGAATAGATATAGGAAAGATAATTTAAAAAAAAAATTCAAGAAATTACCAAGGAAAACTATCCTGATATTCTGGAAACAGAAGGGAAATTAGAAATGAAAGAATTCACTTATCACTTTCTGAAAGTTTCCAAAATAAAACTCCCAGGAATATTATAGTCAAATTCCAAAGTTTCCAGGTCAAGGAGAAAATATTTTAAGAAAACAAAACATAACAATTCAATAACTTTGAAATCCCAGTTAGGATAATAAAAGATTTAATATTTTATTTATTAAAGGATCTGAGGGCTAGGAATATGATATTCTGGAAGGCAAAAGAACATGTATTACAAACTAGAATCAACTATATGGCAAAACTGAGCTACTTTTTCAAGGATAAAGATAAACATTCAATGAAATAGGGAACTTTGAAGATTTCCTGAGGAAATGACCAATAATGAACAGAAAATTTGACTTTCAAATATAAACTCAAGAGAAGCAGTGTCCTGAAGAGATCATGAAAAAGAGGGAAAAAACACGTAAAAAAATATTCATAGCAGCTCTGTTTGTAGGGACAAAGAACTGAAAATCAAGGGGATAGCTACCAGTTGGGAAATGACTGAACAAAATGTGGTATATGCATGTGATGGAACACTCTTGTTCTATTAGAAATCAGGAGGGATGGGATTTCAGAGAAACCTAGAAAATCTTGCATGAATTGATTCTGAGATGAGAAGAACCAAACGAACATTGTTCATATTAGCAACAACATATCTTGGAGCAAGTCTCTTATAACTCATTTTAGGTGCATACCCTTTGATCCAGCAATATCAGGGTCTTAATAAGGTTAAACTGATTACCTTCCTAGATGTAAAGATGATACTGGTAACTCATATGGATTTTCTCATTATTAGAGCAGTTAGAAGGAGTTTATATAGAGAGAAGACTCAAGAATGAGTTGAATTTGAAGGGAAAAGTGAAATAAAGGGATGAACATGGAATATCCTGGGAGAAAGGGAAAGGAAGAGGTAGAATGGACAAAATAATGCTCAAACTCACTATTGAATAAAGTGCAAATTAAAACAAATCTTCCATATTACTTTACACCTATTAGATTCACTAACAGGACAGAAAAGGCAAGTGACAAATGTTGGGGGGAATGTGGGAAAAATAGACTGATATATTGCTGGTGGAGTTGTGAACTTATTCAACCATTCTGTGGAGCAATTTAGAACTATGCCCAAAGGGCTATAAAACCATACATACCTGTTGACCTAGGAATACCACAACTATATTTGTAGATCTGTATAAAAAATGGCAAGAATATATATATATATATACATATATATGTATATATGTATATATATATATATATATATATATATATATATATATATATATATATATATACACACACACACACACAAAGATATTTATAGCAGCTCTTTTTCTGATACCAAAGAATTGGAAATTGCAGGGATTTTCATCAATAGAGAAATGGTTGAAAAAATTTTGACATGTGATTTTGCTGAAATACTATTCTACTTTAAGAAATGAATAGCAGGATGTTTTCAGAAAAACCTGGAAAGACTTACATGAGCAGATGCAAAGTGGAATGTACTGTATCCAAAGTAACAGCAATATTGTAAGATGATCATCTGTATATGACTTAGCTATTCTCAGCATTACAATGATCCAAGACAACTCTAAAGAACTTATCATGAAAAATGCTATCCCACCTCAGAGAATGAACTGATGGTGTTTTAGTAAAGATAAAAGCACAGTTATTAAACTTTAATTTTCTTTGTTTTTCTCTTTCTCTTATGAAATATTTTGCAACACTACACATGTGTAACCTATATCAAGTTGCTTGACTTCTCAGTGACTAGGGAGTGAGAGTAGAAGAAGGTAGAGAATCTGGAATTCGTTGAAGTTGTTTTGACATTGGAGAAAAATAAAATACTAAATATAAAAGAAAAAAATAAACTAATTGACTTAGTTTTTCTCAGCAACACTGTGATCAAAGACAATTCTAAAGGACCTCTGATGGAGAATGACATCCATCTCCAGAGAACGAGCTTTGGAGTCTGAATTTACAGTAAACTATTTTTACTGAATCTAGAGTATACTACTTTCACTTTTATTAAAATTTGGTTTTTTCTCATTGTTTTTCTTTTTGTTCCTATTACTCTTTCACAACATGCCTAATATTAAAATATATTTAACATGATCACATTGCTGTCTCTAGAAAGAGGGAAGGAAAAGAAGCCAGGAGAAAATTTTACAAAAATGTCAAAAAGTATTTCTCTATGTAATTGGAAAAAGTACTATTAATATAACACACACACACACACACACACACACACACACACACACACACACACAGAATCCTTTCAAATGGTTTTCCCCTCCCATCTTTTGTTGTTTAATGATATTGTCATTACCATCCTCTCAGTCATTCAGAAAGGAAATCATGGAATTATCTTTGCCTTTACTCCATCTCAGTAATCTCTGAATTATACTCAGGGAGGATTTTTTTTAAATCTACCTCCACAGCATTTCTGAAATCCCTCATTTTGTCTCTTCTCAGAGACCCTTATTACCTTTTCTTCTGGATTATTGTTATAAGTTGCTAAATCATCACTGCTACTTTCCATAATCTTCTCTCTTCAATACATTTTCTTCTCACTTGCCAGAGTTGTTTTCATAATGCACAGATCTGAGATCATTATTCACTCAAAAATGTTTATATTGTTTTTGAGGTAAAATGGGTTAAATGTCTGAGATTGTAAAAATGCTCCACAATCTGGTTTTAGTTAACCTTTCCATTCTGAGTTTACAACATTACTGAAAAGGAATGCACACTGTATTTTAGCTTATCTACAATATTAGTTATTCTCCAAATTTGGCATGCTTAGATATAGGTCTTTTATGCCCATACTGAGCTCCCTTCTAATCTCTGTCAAATTAATTCACTTTTTTTCATATTTAAGTTCAGGGGCTACATCCTTCATGAAATTATTTCAATCCTTGATCTATTCACCTGAAAGTATTTTCTTTTTCTCTCCTCAAATATTTTTAGAGAAATTAGCATTCATTTTTCATCCATTTCTCATCACATTCTAATTTGCTTTATACTTCTCTCTTTTAAGCCACATTCTCCTTAGTTAAATGTGATTTTCTACAGGGTAGAGTCTGTGATATTTTTCATCTCTTTATATCAGAATTAAGGACAGCACCTTGAATCTAGTAGTTTAAAATACTGTTGAATGAAATTGATGTAGCTCAGAACTGACAAAATGAAAAGATCCTTCTGGTAACGAATAGTCAAGAAGCAGACAGACCCACAGACAGACACACAAGAAAACAGGAGGTTGACCTATCTAGGGTCAAGAAGAAACACAATCAGTAACTGTGACAAACCAGTTAATGTATATTCTTGTCCTATGAAGGTAGTTAACAGTAACTTAAAAATCTGGACCAGGGATGCTTTGATTATTGTTGATGTTGTTGGTTGATGTTGTTGAATGATGTTGTTTATCCAATTCTGATCAATTATACAAATCTAAATGCGGCTTTTGACAAAACAGAAAAACCCCTTGTTTTAAAAAGTCAGAAAATTCAAATAGGAATTCTTTGTTTAAGGTATCATGGAAAACTATTCCATTCTGAATTTATATGTGAGTTCATGTTTTTTCCTTGAGAGCATTGGCCCAGGAATATATATGCATATATATATATGTGTATGTGTATATATATATATATATATATATATATATATATATATATATAGCCTTTGAAAAAAAAGAATCTCATTAGTCTGAGTTCATTTTGTGCATAACAGAAAGGTGCTGAATAATTGAACTGAATCAGTCAGATTTACTAGGGATTACTGTTGCGGGTCTCATTGTAGATGAATTTGATATCTGCCTAAAAATATGACTCTGAAGCTTCCCTTTCTTTACTTTCAATGATTAACCTTAATCTAGGAATAGAAGGAACACTTTCATCACACAGTGCAATAGACTGAAGTTTACTTTTGCACATATTGGAAGGAGAAACCATTCTTGTTGATAATTATCACACAGAAGGTATTTATTTTAACAATTTCTAAAACTTAGTATGTGGTCCCAGAAAATAGTCAAAGCATTAGATACATAGCTTAAAAATAATCACAAAGGAAAATATTTCAGAGATATGCTTTTGTATATTTGGGCAAGGTTCAAAGAATTTTGAAGATCTTTATTGCATTTGTCTGTATTTAGTATTTTCCAAAACATTAAAAAAAAACTTATGTACATAAATATAGTAATTTGTAATCTCTTTGGAATAGATTTATCCTAAAGTGATTTCATAGGTAGAGAAGTATACTTTGAATTTTTTCCTGAATAAAAACTTTTAATAACTCTTATCTTCCTTTTCTTGCAAAATAATTCCCTTTTTCCTTAAGCTAAATTTCTCTAAAAAAAAAATCACCTAGAAAGATGTTACATGCTAGTCGGATCCACTACACTGTCTTCCTTTCATTTATCAATCCCTTCTCAGCACCTTTCTAACCTTCCTCAATCTGACTTTACTCATCACCAATCAGCTGAAACTGTTCACAAAGGTCACCACTAGTACTTTAATTGCTAAATCAGCTGGCCTTCCCTAAGACTTCATTAAACTTGATCTCTTTGAAGCATTTGAAACTTTAGGTCACTCTGTCCTCCTTTTCCCTGTTGTTTTTTTTTTTTTTTGCTAATTACACTGATCTTGCCTAGATTCCTTCTTTCCTCTTTCCTTTGTTTGTTCCTAATCTTTAACCAGTTCCCTATGATCAACTGTTCCTCAGTGATCTGTACTAGACTCTTTTTTCTTTATTTTCTGAATTTTCAGCTACCATAGGTTTATTTATCATTTTATATATGTATATATATAATTTATATACATATAATATATATTATAAATTATATGTATTATATATAATATATCATAATTACATATAATATATTATTATTATTATCAAGGATTTGTTAGTATTTTTTATTCTCATTTGAGGGAGGAAGGAAGGAAAAAAGAGAATTTAAGGATTTTAGTTCTCCCCCAAACAAAGGAGAGAAGAGAAAGCAAGCCTGAAAGTTTGCTTATGAAACTGGGCTTTGTAAGGGTAACAGCTGGTGAGTTATAGTTTAACAATGTTTTTCTGAATTCTCAATATTTTTCAAAGAAAAGATAAAGCATAAGTAATCTCAAAATATGCTTTATGTTATGCTAAAGCTATTTATTGATACATCAGTCCTGTTGGAGCAAATTCATGTTTTCTAAACAACTATTATAGCAGAACCAGCTATTTATTAATACCTGAATTTGTAATGTATCTCACTATTTTCTACCTTGAACAACCTGCCCTCTATGGTTAGAGTTTGCTCCTTTCTCACCAATGCTCTTTTAAAATCTTTGCTTTCTTTCAAGGCCCATTTCACATATTCCCTCTTATGAAATCTTTGCCAATTTCCCCTATATTCCTCCTTGAAAAATATATATGTCATATTTGTGGCATCTTCCTCATTGAATGTAAGCTCACTAAGGGTAGAAACTTTTACTTTTTTTCCTTTTAAAGCCCAGAACCTAGTTAAATATTACATTCAGTGTATAATAGATATATGTTGGATTAAATTGCATTAGGATAAACATTCAAAATGATAAAATCATAAATATTGATTCTGTGATATTATGGGTTTAATTTGTTTTTTATTTTAGTACTTTTTTAAAGTTTATTTGTCAATTACATGCAAATATAGTTTTCAAATTCATCCTTTTGCAAGCTTTTGAGTTCCACACTTTCCTATCACCTTAACTTTCCTTCCCGCCTTCCTCATAGCACCAAATCATTTCATAAAGTCTATACATGTAAAAATGTTTTTAAAATATTTCCAAATCAGTAATGTTGTTAGAGAATATTTAGCACTAAGGGGTGGGGAAACCCTTAGAAGGAAAGAAAAAAAAATAAAAATGTTTTATAAAGTGAACATAGCTTTGCTTGATTCATTTAGAAACCATAGTTGATTCTAAGGATGTGGATAACATTTTTTTCTTCTCAGAATTGTCCTTAGTCACGGAACTACTGAGAGAAATTGTTCCATCATAGTTGATCATCTCACATTGTTGCTCTTAATATGTACAATGTTTTCCTGGTTCTGCTCATTTCACTCAGCTTCAGTTCAAATTAGGCCATTCATGATTTCTTATAGAACAATACTCCATAAAATTCATATACCTTATAAGTCATTCTGCAGTTGATGGGTATTATATGGAGTATTTCACAAAATTTCATATGTATTAGCCTTAGCTATAGAATGACTTTCTCTTTTTTATCCCTTTGAATTAGATCTACTTTTGCTTCTGCTGTTTCTGAGATCAGAATTGCTACACCTGCTTTTTTTTTTTAACTTCAGTGGAAGCATAGTATGTTCTGCTCCAGCCTTTTACCTTTTCCTGTGTTTATTTCTCTGCTTCAAATGTATTTCTTTTAAATAGAAAAATGTAAGATTCTGGTTTTTAATCCACTCTGCTAGTCCCTTCTGATTTATGGAAAAGTTCATCCCATTCATTTTCGCAGTTAAGATTGTTAATTTTTCCTGCATTCTATCTTCCCCCTTTACACTTTTTTCTCTATTGTTTTTCCCTTATCCCTTCTTACCAATGATTTATTCCTAACTTCTGCAACTCTTAATCTACCCTCTCTTTTACTGGCACTTTTCCCTTTTCTTCTTTTTACCCACCCCCAACTGTTTTTGTTTTTTTGCAAGGCAGTGGGGTTAAGCGACTTTCCCAAGGTCACACAGCTAGGTAATTATGTGTCTGAGACTGGATTTGAACTCAGGTCCTCTTGACTCCAGGGCCAGTGCTGTATCCACTGCATCAACTAGCTGCCCCTCCCTATCACCTTTGGCTTTACATTTTTCTTTTAACTTTTTTTGGTCTTTAACTTTTAAATAACTTTTCCATTCCTTTTTCTCAATCTTACTTTTTCCTTTCTTTCCACTTCTTTCCTTCTTCCCTATAGGGCAGGATAAATTTCTCAACACATTTGGGAGTGTACACCCTCTTTGAGCCAAATCTGTTGGAAATAAGATTTACTCAGTGCTCACACCCTCCCTTCTTTTCTTTTGCTACAATAAATCCTTTGTAGCTCCTCTGTGATGTATTTATCCTCTAATCTATCTTCTCCCAGTATAATCTTCTTTTTTTACTTCTTCATTGCTTTATACCTAACACCCTCTTGTCTTGTACTCAAACTCCCTGTCAAAGTATATTCTTTTTTTCTGTCCTGATAGTAGTACAATTATCAAGGGTTGATTGATTTATAAGCTTTAACACATCATAATCAGCTTATACTGATGACACCTGTCCAAGTATCTTCCCCTCTAGTGTCCCATTAGAAATACTATTCACCTCCAATGTCTCTGACTTCTTATCCCAGCATAATGCTTTTGTCCCTTGTCCTAAGTGTTTTATATCTATCTTGTGTCCACTCCCCCTATCAAAGTATATATTCCTCTCAAGGGTGCTGATAGAAGTTCAATGCTTATATCATCATCAATTTAAACTCATACCCTGTTTTCAAGAACAAATCCTCCATTTCTGTCTGTCTTTTACTCTCTCTTAAGAGAGAACTTGTTAAATACTGTTTACCTTTTTATGCAACCCTTGAGTCTTGCATTATAAACATCAAATTTTCTGTTCATTGGTGATCTTTTTATCAGTAAAGCATGAAAGTCCTTTATTTTGTTGAAAGTCCATCTTTTCTCTGGGGAAAAATATGTTGAATTCCAAGCTCCTTTGCTCTCTCGAATATCATATTTCAGGTTCTTCAGTTCTTCAATTTTGAAGCTGATAAGTCCTCCATAATATTGACTGGTTTCCTGGTATTAAAATTGCTTCTAATTGACTGCTTACAGAATTTTTTCCTTAAGCTGAGAATTCTGAAATTTGACTACAATATTCCTTGGAATTTTTATTTTGGAATCTCTTTCTACAGTGATGAATGGATTCCTTTGATGAGCTTTCTGTCTTTTTGTTCTAGGATATTAGGCAGTTTTCCACAATAGTTTTCCTGCATGATATTGTCCTGGTTCTTTTTCTGAGTATGGCTTAGGTGGACTAATAACTTAAAAATTTTCTCTCCTGTATCTATTTTTCAGGTTGATCATTTTTCATTAGTTACTTTTCCTTTGCTTCTGTTTTTCTCAGCCTTATTTTTCATTTTAGTGTCTCACAGATCCATTCATTTCCATTCAAATTTGTGCAATTCTAAGTATTAAGGTTTTGTTTTCTTCACTTAGGTTTTTTGTATTCTTTTTAGTTGGTTTATTTTTTCCAACTGTGAATTTTACTTTTAATATTATTGTTTTCTCCAGTAATTTTTCATAATTCACCTGCATGAATCTCATTTTTTTCCCTCTATTTTTCACCTTCCTCTCATCTTTGGATTTTAAAATTCTTTTTGACTTTTCCAAGAGATCTTTTGGGAATTATGACAAGTTTTATCACCCCTTAGAGATTTTACATGTAGGCATTTTAATGCTTTTCTCTTTTAAGATAGCATTTTAATTACCCTTATCAGAATAGTAGCAGTCAATGGTTATGCCTTTTGTTATTGCTGTTATTCTTTTTTGTTCATTTTGATAGTTAAGCTCTGCTCTTGTGGGATAGGTTGCATAGTACCAGACTTTTTTTTTTTTTTTTTTTTTTTTTTTTTTTTTTTTTTTTTTAGCTAGAGAAGGGATTCCTGTACCTGACTTGCAACTCTGCCATTTGCAGTGTTCCAGGTTTGCTCCCTGCCCTGGGGTAACCCAACACTGCACCAACTTCCCAGGACTCGAACCTTGTTCTCTGAGTTGGGATTGGGACCCTCACTCCGAGTAGAACTGTGTGGGGACCTTAGCTGAACTGTGGCTAAAAGTTCTCATTTTCTTCCAAACTCTTTTTCCTATGTCACCATTTTGGCTGTGTCTAGGAAGTCCATGGATTTAATTTAAAAGAGATATTTGGTATAATTTAAGTACCTGATATGATTTAGAGTGCTAGGCAGGATGAACCATCAAGTCACACAATTACTCTACTTTGGCACTTCAATGTGTTCTTGATCTCATCAATACAGACATTCCATCCATTTAAACAAATCATTGCCTATCTTTGCCTTCTCATTGTTTTTAGGTTTTTGCAAGGCAAAAGGGGGTTAAGTAGCTTGCCCAAGGCCAAACAGCTAGGTAATTATTAAATGTCTGAGACTGGATTTGAACCTAGGTATTCCTGACTACAGGGCTTTTATCCACTATGCCACCTAGCCCCCCCCCCCACCCCTGCCTTCTCATTTTGTGTTATTCTTACCCACCTATTCTGACAAATCTCCTTCAGAGTATCAATACAGCCTGATAGAATCTTTCTCTGGTTCTCTTAATATTGTATGGAAACCAGGGCACATTTTCTGTCTGTTGTCCCTTATGGTCAATATATGGTTACCTTCCTGTCTAATCAAGTCATGCACTTCATGTACTATATTTTACTTCAGAATGTTATCATTGATAATATATTTTTACTTTTTTATACCTGGTATATGTTTTTATGTTGCCCTTTGTTCACCTGAAAATTTTATGATCCTGTAATCATGAGACACCAAACTTTGTAACTTTATGTTGTTATATAAAGAATAGTAGTACCAAAAGGCATGGTTGTGTATTAAGAGAAGAATTAAAGATCATTGAAACATTTAGATAATTTTCAGTTTAATAAAAATATCTTCTTCCTGTTTAATTCTTGGTCCAATTCACATTCATTTGCTCATCTTGTTAAAAGTTCTTGGAGCTTATAGACTATTCAAAAAGATATATTCTCATCAAAAATTTTATAAGTCCTATTTATGTTTTATCTGTTGTAGATTTTTGAGCTCTTATTGGTTTAATCAGTCACAGTCAGACATACTGTTCATGATATAGTTATGTCATTTTGATTCTCCTTGAGTGCAAGGGACAACAATTAACCAAAACTTTTCTATCAGCAAAACATCCAACTATATTCCATAGTCAGACAGATAATAAATTTTTAACACATTCAACACTATGACTTCAGGAAACAAGAGAATCTTTAGGAAATCATCTCCTGTTTGGACTATATAGAATATTCTACTTATCTTTGAAGGGATCATCTGTCCATTGAAGTATATTTCTTTAGAGAAAATCTTTGAAAATGTTTGTCTTGGATCTATATTCAAACATGGAATCTTCTGTGATCATAAGATAAAGGTGAATTCTAAATTTTTGGAGAACAGTCTTTAAGGGTCTTTTGTTCCTATTTTGTTCAAATAAATTGTTTTACAAATAAAGTAACAATAAATTCAATGAGTTTTATATCTCTACATTTATCCTTTAATTGTGAAAGTAGAATGTTAAAAAACATTTATTTCAAAGCATGCTTATAATGTCTATTTTCATCAAATATTTTTTCTTCAAATGAGGGGGTGGGTATCAATTGAGGAATGGTTGAACTAATCATGATATTTGAGTGTGATCAAGTACTATGATTATCATAAATAGACAGATTTCAGAAAATCCTGGAAAACTTTGGCTGAACTGATACTGAGTTGAAGTGTGTAGAACCAAGAACATAGTTTTTTTAAGGTTTTCTTTTTTTTTTTTGCAAGGCAAATGGGATAAAGTGGCTTGCCCAAGTCCACACAGCTAAGTAATTAAGTGCCCAAGGTTAGATTTAAACTCAAGTACTCCTGACTCCAGGGCACATGCTCTATCCACTATGCCACCTAGCCACCTTGAACCAGGAACATATTGTACACATTGACAATAACATTATATGATGGACTTAGCTTTTCTAAGAAGTTCAATGGTGAAGGACAATTCTAAAAGACATAAGGGAAAATGCCATCCATAATCAGAGCAAAAACTATGAAGTTTAAATATGGACCAAAATATACTAATTTCACTTTTTTAAAACTTATTTTACATATTTTTTCCTTTTTTATCATTTAATTCTTTAGCTCTAATCCTTCTTTCACAACATGATTAATGTGGAAATATAGGAAGATAATTATACATATATTCTAAATCAGCTTGGTGGTAGTGTGGATTGAGCACCAGCTTTGGCATTGCTGATTGCCTCTCATCATCCTGATTCATATCTGGCCACTTCCCCCAGATAACACTGGGGGAGAAAATTAATCTGGTGACTCAGCACAGCCTCGCTCATTCAAATCGAATTCCTATGCTTGTCATGGCATCACTTCTGATGGTCTTCTTCAAAATGAAGAAGGAAAAACCATAGTAAAAATCAGATTATTGGCTGTCATGGGGAGAAAAAGGAGGGAAGGGATAAAGATGTGGAACTCAAAAGTTTAAAAAAGATGAATTCTGCATGTAAATGAAAAAATAAAACAAAATAACATTCAAATATTCTTTCTTCCTTCCTCCCTTCCTTCCTTCCTTCCTTCCTTCCTTCCTTCCTTCCTTCCTTCCTTCCTTCCTTCCTTCCTTCCTTCCTTCCTTCCTTTCTGTCTTCCTTCCCTCCTTCATTTATTCCTTCCTTCCTTCCTTTCTTTCATTGTTTCTCTCTTGTTCTTCTCTTCCTCTTTATGATAATGATAGGCATTTATAGATACATACATATCTAAATTTTTGTGATAATATATATTCATATGTACAAATGTCTTTGTAGTGTATATATTACTATTCTCAGAAAGATTTTTTTAATCTAAAGAGCTTGCAAATTTGTGACTTATTGGTCTCTTTTTAAATTCTATTAAAGAGTATTATAACTATGATCTTTTCCGTTCTTTTGTAGTTTTTTTGCTCTTTGGCTTAACCTGAAAGTATAGATCTGAGTGCCTTAAAAGTGGACCATCTTCAGTATACATTTCCCAACACATTTGGACTGATCAAACAACTCTTTATTATTTTTAAGAGCAATTGCAACGTATTTAATTGTATCTTTTGCACTAGAATTTGGGAATACAAATATATTATACCCATAAATAGTGGAGAATAGATTGCTAAAGAAATTATGGAAAATCTTTTTTCGTTATGATCCTTTCAGATTTTGATGTAAATGCATTCAAGATCATCTACTGAGTTGTATTCCATACTTCCTTCAGGTTTATATTCCCCTCCACTAATATTCTTTGTTTCCTGAATTGATACTGTTCACAATCTTATACTTTCCCCCTCCATTAAATTTTTCAAATGGTCCTGTACATTAAAGCTATTTTGCCATTTCCCATCTTTCCACTTGACAAGACATTAAGTAATTGCTAGCTAAGGCATTTTCTCGCCCTTAGAATTCCTATTGTAGTTGGTGTTTTATAACAGATAAACCTCAAATGACATTAATATGAGTCAATAATTTTAACTTTTCCTTTTGCCAAATGAAATAGTCTGAAGACATTTAAAAGTTATGTAATGTTTAAGTATAATCTTGAACCTTTATTATACTTTCAACTGATTTTAATTTATAATAAAATCTCTCAGTGTTCTGAATACTCATGAAAATGCTCAAATGAATCTGTCATGTCATTGAGTCAGAATTCCCTCTAATTATAATAATGCTTTTCATTCATGCCTGCCTAACTTGTTTGGTTCTCATTCATTTCTTTTCAAATATTTTAAACAGGTTGTCTATCCAATCTGCTAGAGACCTTACTTCTTTTATTTTAATTTAATTTTTTTCTAATTACATGCACAGATAGTTATCAATATTCATCCTTTTGCATGCTTTTGAGTTCCACATTTTTCTATCATTCTCACTTCCCTCTGTTGTCCCCAGGGAAGCAAGCAATCTGATAGAGGTTGTACATATTAAATATGTTTAACATACTTCCATATTAGTCATATTGTGAAAGAAGAATTAAAACTAAAGGGAATTAACACAAAAAAGAAAACAGAAATTTTAAAAAGAAAACATAATATTCTTTGAATTGCAATAAGAATACATGTTTTTTCACCCTCTGGATGTGATGGCATAATGGGATTGGCCATGATCACTGAACTTCTTAGAGAATTTGCATCCACGATAGTTTATCATCTCACAATGTTGTTCTTAATGTGTACAATGTTTTCCTGTTTCTGCTCACTTTATTTAGTTCATTCCAATCTTTACATGCTTTTCTGAAGTCCAGCTGCTCATGATTTCTTTCAGAACAATAGTACTCCATAACATTCAAATACTATTCCTAAAGTTATCTATTCTCTCACTTTCCAATTCTTTCCTATTATGAAAAGAACTGCTATAGATATATTTGTGTAAGAGGGTCTTTTGTTGTTTTTTTATTATCTCTTTGCCATCAAAGGGTATGCACAATTTCATTTCCCTTTGGGCATAGTTCCAAATAAGTCTAAACAGTTGAATCAATTCACAACTCAATCAACAATGCATTAGTGTCTCATTTTTGCCTCATCTCCAACACTGATCATTTTCCTTTTCTTTCTTTTTTGCCATACTGACAGGTGTGAGGTGGTTCCTCACAATTATATTAATTAGCATTTTAATATGATTATAGATAACTTTAATTTAAACTTTAATTTCTTCATCTGAGAACTGTCTGTTCATATCCTCTGACCATTTATCAATTGTAGAATGATTTGTATTCTTATACAATTTACTCAGTATTTTTTGAAGTGAGGCCATTGTCAGAAACATTACCTGTGAAAATATTTTTTCATCTTTCTGCATTCCTTCTGATCTTAGTAGCATTGTTTTTTTTTCCTGCATAACCTTTTTAATGTAATTAAAATTATCCAACAATGAATAGTGATCCCAGGAACTAGACTCTTCAGGTTTATCATACAGCACATTACCATAGTCATTTATACTATTTCTTTTGTACCTTTTATTTTGTACTTAATCTATTCTACCAATGCACTTCTCTATTTCTTAATCAGTACCAAACACTTGAGATGACTGTAGCAAGGTCACCTTCTGATGTATTTTTTTTTCATAAATTCCTTAGACAGTCTTCAGGTTTTGTTACTTTATTTTCTGGGTTTGTAAAATAAATTTTGGTAGTTTTATTGATATGACACTGAAAAAGTATTTAACTTAGATAGAATTGTCGTTTTTAATATTGTAGCTCAGCTTACCCATAAACAATTGACATTATTCCAATTGTTTAGGTCTGATTTTATTTTTGTGAAAAATGTTTAATAATCATGTTCATATAATTTCTGGGTTTGTCTAGGCAGACAGGTAGATTCTCAAGTATTTTATGTTGTCTTCAATTACTTTTTTTCACATTCACATAATTTACTTTTTAAAGACTCCAAGCATTTTCCCTAATTACATGTAATGATAGTTGTCCACATTTATCCTTTAAAAAACTTTTAGTTCCGCATTTTTCCACCAACCCTCCTCCCAATCCTCATCTCCATGGCAACAAACAATCTGAAATAGGTTATATATATGCAATTATGTTTAGCATATTCTATATTAGTAACCCTGAGAAAGAAGAGTTAGAACTAAGGGTATGGAAACATGAGAAAGAAACAACATAACAGAAGTTCTAAAATGCTTTCCTCTGCATTCAGATACTCTGCATGTGGATGGCATTTTCCTTAACAGATCTCTCAGTATTATTTTTGATAAATGACCTACTGAGAGGAGTTCTGTACAAGTTCAGTTCATGCAAGTCTTTCCATACTTCTCTGAAATCAGGCTACTCATGATTTCTTACAGAACAATAGTACTCCATAATATTCATATATCACTACTTGCTCAGTGGTCCCAAACTGATGAACATCCCCTCAAATGTTCAATTCTTTGTCTCTACAAAAAAAGTGCTGCTAGAAACACTTTTGTACATGTGGACCTTTCTCCCTTTTTTATGATCTCTTTAGTATATAAATCTAATAGTGACAATGGGTCTGAACAATTTTATTGCCCTTTGGACATAGCTCCAAATTGCACTCCAGAATATTTCAATCAGTTCACAGCTCCACCAACAATGGACATAATCCAGTTGTTCCACATTCTCTTCAAAATTGATCATTTCCCTTTATAAAATTTTAGTCATGCTGATAGATGTGAGGTGGTACCTCCCAATTATTTTAATTTTCATATCTCTTAGAATAATTATTTAGAGGATATTTTGCAGTTTATTATAGGTATTTTTTAACTTTAATTTATTACAATTATTAAAATAATTTTTTATTAGAGTAAACAACCCTCCCCTAAGAAGATGAGAAATGTTAAAAATAGTGAGAGAGAAAGAGAAAAAAATGTACTTCAGTCTGTGTTCAGATTCCAGTAACTCTGTCTCTGGAGTGAGTTGCTTTCTTTATCATAAATCCACTACAGAAGTTGCTTCAATATTTTTCCCACAGTTGCTATTACTAACTGCTCCTCCACTCTATTTTTCCTCACTCTCATTTATTCTGCTCTCTCTCTCTCTCTCTCTCTCTCTCTCTCTCTCTCTCTCTCTCTCTCTCTCCAATCTGGTCTTGTCCAAAAATGTGTTGTATCTGAGTAGCCTCTTCCTCAATCTTCCCTCTCTTCTATCACCTCTCCCCACCCCCCATTCCCCCTTATCCCATCCCTTTCTTCTCATTTTTCTCTAAGGTAAGATAGATTTCCTCACCCTATTATGTGTGTATGTTATTTCCTTTCTGAGACATTTCTGATGAGAATGAAGGCTTACTCATTCCCCCTTGCCTTCTCCCTTTCCACTCCATTGAAAAAACTTTTTCTTGACTCTTATATGAAATTTCTTAGCTTCTTCTTCATCTCCTTTCCCTTCCTCCCAGTACTTTGCTTTATCACCCATTGACTCCATCTTTTTACTATATTGTACCATTATATTCCACTCCTTCTTGTGCTTTGTCCATATATGCTCCTTCTAACAGCTCTTATAAATTAAAAAGTTCATATGAGTTATCAATATCTTCTGTCCATGCAGAAATAAAAACAGTTCAATGTCATTAAGCTCCTCATAGTTAGTCCTTCTCATCCACCACCTCTATGGTTCACCAGAGACCTGTACTTAGAGATGAAACTTTCTGTTCAGCTCTGGTTGTTTCAATAGGAAAATTTGAAAGTCCCCTGTTTCATTGAAAGTCCATCTTTTCCCCTGAAAAAGAATGTTCAGTTATCCTGTGCAGATGATTCTCAGTTGTAAACCAAGATCTTTTGCCTTCCAGAATATCATATTCCAATCCCTGAGCCCTTTCATGTAGATGCTGCCAGATCCTGTGTAATCCTGACTATGGAGCCTTCATAGTTGAATTATTTGTTTCTGGAAGCTTTTAGAATTTTTTCTTTGATTTGGGAGTTTGGGAATTTGGCTATAATATTCATGGAAGTTTTTCTTTCGGCATCTCTTTCATGAAGTGACCGGTGAATTCCATCAATTTCTATTTTACCCTCTGCTTCTAGGATCTCAGGGCAATTTTGCTATATTATATCTTGATAAATGAAGTCTAGGCTCTTTTCCTGTCCACAGCTTTCAGGTAGCCCAATAATTTTTAAATTATTTCTTCTGGATATATGTTTGAGGTCAGTTGTTTTTCCAATGAGATATATCACATTTTCTTCTAATTTTTGGCTCTTTTGGGAGAGTTTTATTTCTTCTGATTTCTTGCAAAGTCATCGGCTTCCTTTAGTTCCATTCTGCATTTGAAGGAGTTATTTTCTTCAGGGAGATTTTTGATTATTTTTTCCAGCTGACCAATTCTGCTTTTTTTTTTAAGGCATTCTTCTCCTCATTTGCCTTTTGTTTTGCTTTTTCCATTAGGCCTAAACTGGTTTTTAACTTATTGTTTTCTTCAGTGTCTTTTTGTACTTCTTTCACCAAGCTGTTGATTTGGTTTTCATGATTTTTCTACACCCCTCTCATTTCTCCTCCCAGTTTTTACTCCAACTCCTTTAATTGCTTTTCAAAGTCTTTTTCAGCTCATCCATAGTCTGAGACCATTTTCTATTTCTCTTGGAGGTTTTGGATACAGAAACTTCAATTTTGTGGTCATCTGAATATGTGTTTTGATCTTCCATGGGACTAAAATAATTTTCTATGGTCAAGTTCTTTGTTACTCATTTTCTCAGCCCAAGACAAATTTACAGCACTTCCAAGGCCTTGGGTAATTTTTTTTATGGATCACCCCACTGGGACCTTTATTCCTCCAAGGTCTTATGCTCTCTTGCCTGTACTTTGATATGTAGATAACCACAGCACTTCCCTCTGCTGTGGAGTTGTAAGGAGGAATCCTGCTTGGCTATCTTAGTATGGCAGCCCAAACTGCAACCTGGATCTGAGTGTGGGAAAACAGCAGAGTCCTACCCTGTGGGGGAGCAATTTCTGCAGGCTTCCCTGACCCCTTTACTGCCTGTGGGTTGTGCTCTGCATATGCTGCTTTCTTCAGAATTTCACTGCAGGTTCTGTGGCTGGTGCTCCCTCACTCAGTCTGGTGTACCAGAATTCTCTCCCTGCTCCTTCAAGCTGTTCTGGGGATGTGTTGTGACCCGGGATTTTTCCAGCTCCCAGTCCTGGTGAATCACACCTTTCCTGCATCTAGGAAGGTGTATCATTCAGTCTTTCTGTGGACTCTGCCCCTCTAAATTTTGAGTAAAGTCATAATTTGTTGATTTTCTGAGTTTTGGGGGAAAGAAGTTCCTTGAAAATGCTGCCTTAATGCCACCATCTTGGCCCCGCCCCCTATTTGTCAATTATAGATCATTTTAATTGCTTTATCTGAAAACTACCTATTGAACTACTTTTGACCATTTATTGATTGTAGAGTAATTTGGATTGTTTATTCATTTGACTCAGTTCTCTATATATTTTAGAAATGAGTCCTTTCTCAAAAACACTAGCTATGATAATCATTACCCATCTTTCTGCATTCCTTCTGTTCATTATGGCATTGTTGTTTTTTGTGAAAATCTTTTTAATTTAATGTGGTTTAAATTATGCATTCTTTCTTTGCAATTTCTTATGTCTCTATCTCTTGTTTGTTCAAAAACTTCTTCCCACTCCATAAATCTATTAGAATATTCTTTATTCTCTTAATTGGTTTATAGAACAACTCTTTATGTCTAAATCCTACAACCATTGGGAATTTATCTTGGTTTTGGTTGTGAGATGTTGGTTTATGTCTAGTTCTTGCTATACTATTTTTAAGTTTTTCTAGCATTTTTTGTAAAAGTTTGAGTTGTGATACCAGGAATGAGAATGTTTAGGTTTACCAAACAATTGATTACCACAGTCATTTACTGCTGTATATTCTGCATTGTATCTATTCCACTGATCCACTTCTCTATTTCTTAGCCAATACCAGATGTTGGAATAACTGCCACTTTATTATGTAGTATTTACTTCTGATATGACTGGGCTACCATTCTTTGCAATATTTTTAATCAATTCCCTTGATATTCTTGACATTTTGTTGCTCAGATGAATTCTTTTGCTATTGTTCCCAGCTCATTAAAAAAAACTTTTTGATAGATTTCTTGGTATGGTACTAAATATATAATTTAATTTTGGTAGAATTGGCATTTTTATTATGTCAACTAAATCTAGCTATGACCAATTGTCATTTTTCCAATTGTTTAGGTCTGACTTTGTTTGTGTGAATAGTGTTTTGTAATTGTTTATATAGTGTCTGTGTTTTTCTTGTAACATAAATTCAGAAGTATTTTATGTTGTCCACAATTACTTTAAATATAATTTCTTTTTTTAAGTTTCTTGTATCTTGACTTTGTTGGTGATTTATGTGGGATTATTTTATATCCTGCTACAGCTGTCAATTGCTACAGTTGTCAATTGCTCCAAATAGCATTTTTATTTAATTTTCTAGGGTTCTTAAAGAATACCATCATATCATCTTCAAGAAGTTTGTTTCCTTATAGACTAATCTAATATTTTCAATTTCCTTTTTTACTTTTATGGCTAATGATAATATTTCTAATACACTGTGAATAAAATTGACAATAATGGCCATCCTTATTTCACTCCTAATCTTATTGAGAATGTTTTTATTCTGTCCCATATATATATATACATATATATATTCTGTCCCATATATATATATATATATATAAATACACATATATGTAAAATTTACCAAAATTTAGATAGATGCTGCAAATCATTTTAAATAAAACTATATTCATCCCTATACTCTCTAGTGTTTTTAATCAGAAAGGATAATGTATTTTGTCAAAGACTTTTTCAGCATCTATTGAAATATGATTTCTATTAATTTTGTTACTGACATAGTCAATAATGCTGATTGTGTTCTCAAAAATGTACCATCCATGCATATCTAGAGTACTTTCCTAGTTATAACCTGTTGCATCCTCTGCTAAAATATTAACATTTTTGCATCCATATTCAATTGGTGATTGATTTTTTAATTTTCTTTGTTTTGATGCTTATTGGATTCAATATCACCACCATGTTGATTTCATAAAAGGAATTTGGCAGAATTACTTCTTCATCAATTTTTCCAACTATTTATAAGGATTGGAATCATTTGTTCTAAAAGGTTTGGTACAATTAACTTGAAAATTCATCTGAGGGATGGTTAGGTGGTGCAGTGGATAGAGCACTGGCCGAGGAGTCAGGAGTACCTGAGTTCAAATCCGGCCTCAGACACTTAATAGTTACCTAACTGTGTGGCCTTGGGCAAGCCACTTAACCCGATTTGGCTTGCAAAAAAAATCCATCTGATCCTGGAGATCTTTTTTTGCCCTTTTTATTTTCTTTTCTTTTAATTTTTTCCCCCAGCTACATGCAAAAACAAATTTCAACATTTATTTCCAAAATCTGGAATTTCAGATTCTCTCCCTTCCTCCTACCCCACTCCCCCATTGAGCAAGCAAGTAACTAGGTGTAGGATAAAATGTGTAGCCATGAAACATATTACTGAAATAGTCATGTTGTAAAAGTAGATATAATCCCCCTCCACAAAAAAGAGAAACCTGTAGAAAAATAAAGTGAGGAAAAAATATGCTTCACTCTGTTTGCAGATATCATCAGCACTTTTTTATGAGTGGCCAGCAATATTAATTTTGTATTGATATTTTATTTGTACAAAAACACATTTTGTAACTTTTTCAATAATCATCCATATGATTACATATACTTTTAATATATAAAATTTCCTTCTGATCTCCCTTCCCACCTCCCTCTCTTCGGCAGCGACCAGTCAGGTTAACATTGTACATATATATTTGTGATAAATATATGTATAGATTAGTCATTTTTGGTATGAGGAATCATGATTAATGGAAAGAGATAGAAAAGAGATATTTCCAAATCTTTGCCAATACAAAAGGAGCAGCTCTGAAGAGTTGGGAACATGTGTGACTTTTTCCCATTTTGGGATATAGTCTAGAATTGGAATTGCTGGGTCAAAGTTAATAAACAGTTTTATTGCTCTTTGGGTTTAGTTTAATATTGCTTTAATTTATTTACACATTACTAGAATATTCTTAAGTGTAAACATAATAACCTTTCCCCCACAAAAATATAAAACCTTATGAGAAATAAAGTAAAAGAAAGAGAAAAAAATTTGTTTCAGTCTGTGTTCTGATACCATCAGCTCTGTCTTGGGTGGATCACTTTCTTTATCATATATCCATCATAGTAGTTACTTCCATATTTTTCCACAGTTGCTCTTGCTGATTGTAATTCCCTCCATCATTCTTCCCCACCAACATCTATTATACTTTCTCTCCTTTTACTCTGTTCCTCTTCAAAAATCTTCTGTGGGGCAGCTGAATGGTGAAGCAGAAAGAGCACCAGCCCTAGATCCAGGAGGCCCCAAACCTACATCCCACCCCAGAGACCTAGAAAGCACCAGCCCCAAGGCCCAGACAGAACACACAATCCCAGAATCTTGCAAAAAATGTAAAAAAGAAAATGCATTATATCTGACTACTTTGTCCTATGATGTACCCTCTCCTCTATCATCCACATGTTCCCCTCCCATCCCCCTGTCCCCCTTCTCTCCTTTTTTATCTAGATGTCTATAACCTATTGAGTATATATTCTGTTTCCTCCCTGTGCCATTTCTGAAGACAATGAAGGTTCCCTCATTCCCCTTCCTCTTCTCTCCATCTATACATTGCAAAAGCTTCATGAAATATCTTTTATATGAAATATCTTACCCTATTTTACCTTTCTTTTCTCTTTCTCCCAGTACATTTCCCTTTCACCCATTGGCTCCATTTTTACAATATAATATATCTTCAAATTTGGCTCTCTCCTGTGCCTTATAAAAGCTCCTTCTATCTGCTTGATTAAATGAGAAAGTTCTTATGAGTATTACAGTATCATCTTTCCATGCAGGAATACATGCATTTCATCATTAAGTCACTCATAATTTACCCTTCTTGTCCACTCTCTCTATGCTTCACCTGAATCTTGTACTCGAAGGTCAAATTTTCTGTTCAGTTCTGGTCATTTCTGAACATCTGAAAGTCCATCTTTAACCCTGAAGTGGTTGTTCAGTTTTGCGGGGTAGTTGATTATCAGTTGCATTCCAAGCTCTTTTTGCTTCCAGAATATTATATTCCAAGCCCTATGAGTCCTTAACATAGTTGCTGCTAAGTCCTGTGTGATCCTGACTGCAGCTCCACAATATTTGAATTGTGTTCTTCTGACTGCTTGTAATATTTTCTCTATGGCTTGGGAGTTCTGGAACTTAGTTATAATATTCCTGGGTGTAGGTATTGTTGGATCTCTTTCCAGGGGAGATTGATGGATTCTCTCAATTTCTATTTTACTCTCTGCTTCTAGGATATCAGGGCAATTTTCCCATAGAAATTCTTTAAAAATGAAGTCAAGGCTCTTTTCCTGATCATGACTTTTAGGGAATACAATAATTTTTAAATTATCTTTACTGGATCTCTTTTCCAGGTCAGTAAGATATATTGAGATATTTCACACTTTCTTCTAATTTTTCATTCCTTTGGTGTTGAACTATTGTGTCTTGATTTCTTGTGAAGTCATCAGCTTCCTTTAGCTCCATTCTAAATCTGAAGGATTTGTTTTCCTCAGAGAGCTTTCTTATCTCCTTTTCCATCTGGCCAATTCTGCTTTTTAAACCATTCTTCTCCTCAATAACTTTTTCAACTATTTTATCCATTTGACCTAAGCTGATTTTTAACATGTTATTTTCTTCAGCATTTTTTGACCTCCTTGACTAAGCTATTGACTTCATTTTCATGTATTTCCAGCATCTCTCTCATTTCTTTTCCCACTTTTTCTTCTATCTCCCTTACTTGTTTTCAAAATCTTTTTTGAACTCTGTCATAGCCTGAGTCCAACTTCTATATTTTCTGGAGTTTTTAGATGCAGAAGCTTGGACTTTCTCATCTTCATATTGAATATTTCAATCCTTCGTGGGACCAAAGTAATTGTCTATGGCCAGGTTCCTTTTTATCCCTGTTTACTCATTTCCCCAGCCTATACCTGATTTGGGTGTGCTCCCTGAGCTTTTCAGTATTATTGGTACAGCCTACCCACAAGAACCCCAGTGTGTGAGGCTCTGACTGCTCTCCTGGTCTGTGAATGACTGAAAACTCACCCCTCTGCCCCAGGGCTCTGAGGGAGGTCCCTGCTCTATGGGGGGGCCTACACTGTGACCAGGGACTGAATGTGGCCAAAGCCCTGGAATCCTGTTCCGGGGACAGAGGACAGACCTTGGAAGTCTCCCTCCATTACTTCACGTTTGGTGGACTGAGCACTTAGGGCATAGCTGCCTTCTTCCCTTTCTTGGGATCTGGGCTGCCATGACTGCCCTGAGTGCTGTGGCCATGCTGAATGCTGCAGCCAAGCTGACAGCCTGGGTTTCGTGCTTCCTCTAGCAGTGGTTTCCCTGCTAATTTCCCAAGTTGTGCTTAGTGCTCCCTGGAGTGCAGATCAGTAAACTGCTTTTGCTTCTGGGAGTCAGCACTCCCAGGCACCCTAAGGCTGTTCTCAGTAAGCTGAAGTTCCTCAGTGTTGCCCCTCCAACCCAATGGAACAGAGTTTTCTCACTATTTTCGAGGTTACCTTGGGCTGGAGAATTGCCTCACTGGATCTTTCTGTGGGATTTCTCTCTTCAAAATTTAGTTGGAGTCATAATTTTAAGCTTTTTGAAATATTTTGGAGAGAGCACCTAAAAGAGGCTCTTCTCCTATCAACATCTTGGCTCCCCAAGTTGAGACACTTAAATTTAAAGTTAACACCCTTGCTTCTCATCAGGGCTTTTTGTGTCAAACATAGTGATGACTTCATGGACATCTTCAATGAAGAGACAAGAATAAACTATACCCATTTCCATTAAGTCCATTCTGTTCATTTACATTCCACACTTTATCCTAAGAGAAGTAAAATTTTCAAGAATTAGAAGTGTCATATCATCCCTTATGAAGTTGTATACAATTTGATGGTCTTGATCACCATTTTTAAAATTTTTTTTTTCATTTTTTTCATTCCCCTTTTCATGTACCTTTTTATGCAGCTCTTGAGTCATGTTTTTGCTGATTGAATTGTCTGTTCAGTTCTGATCTTTGTGTCAAGACATTATGGACATCTTCTTTCACTGAACATCCATATATTTCCCTGACAGTGTATGCTGAACTTTTCAGAGTGATACATTCTGGGTTGTAATCCCAGGTCCTTTGCTCTTTCATATATGGCATTCCAGGTCTTCTGATCTTTCCGTGTTGATATTGATAGGTCCTGTGTGAGTTCAATTGTGCTTGAATTCTTTTCTTTTTTCTGCTTGCAATATTATCTCACTTATTTGGCCATTATAACCCTTGGACTTTTTATCCTGGGTTCTCTTTTTGGAGCAGACCTGAGAAATCTTTCAATGGTTATTTTGTTTTCCTGTTCTTGCAGATTTTGCCTATTTCCCTTATAATTTCCTGCATGATCTTTTCCACATTCTTTTTTGTTCTTGACTTTCTCGTAGTCTAATGATTCTTAGATTATGTCTATTGGATCTATTTTTGAGGTCATTTGTTTTCCCTAAAAGGTAATTTAAATTTTCTTAAATTTTGTCAGCCTTTTTATTTTGCTCATTGGAATCCTGTTATCTTATATATTCATTGATTTATATTGGTTCAGTTCTAATTTTTAGAGGATTATTTTCTTCAATTACCATTTTTGTTTCCTTTTTTTAAATTTCTTGAATTCTCTGGTAATTTTTCATAATTTTCCTGCATGAATCTCATTTGTTTTAATCATTTTTCTTCTTCCTCTCTTCTTTGATGTTTAAATTCTTTTTTTAATCTCTTCAATGAGCTTTTGTATTTGAGTACAGTTCATAGACTATTTTAAAACTTCCTCTGTGAGTGACTTTTCACTGATCTCTTCTTCAGATATGGCATTGTTATCATCTTTGTCTATAAAGTAGTTCTTTATAATGAGCACTCTATTAGCTTTTTTTGCTCATCTTCAATGACATCTCTGCTCCTAGGGTATATGGAGTATAGATTCCTGGAACAGGGGTCTGATCCTTGACTTGTCGTTGGCTGAAATATTGCTTATGCTGTCCAAGTCTTGCCTTTTCAGGAGTTTGTTTCCTCCTTTATGTCCAGGTTCTGACTTAGCAGTTGTTTGTTCCTGAACCAACTCCTGACATTTGCCCCAGTATTCCAAGGTTCAACCTTTGTTTAGATTGGAACTCTTGCTGCTGACTTGCTATCCAGTTTGCTATCCTCTTTAAAATAATATTCATTATCTGGAAGGGGGAAAGAGATATTGAGAGATAAACTTGTAATATAAACAAAAATATTTCAATGCAGTTTATTGGTAAAAACCAAAAGGAAAAAGAGAAGGACATTTGAAATTAGCCAGATCTTAATAAGTCTAAAACTATGCAGAATTCTTGAAGGATAAAGAATTAAGAATTGCTTTTTGTTTTCTCTGTGTATTTTGGTAATTACTATTCTTCATTATTACATTTTGAGTAAATGAATAATAATAATAATAATAATAATTATACTCAATATAGATATTGGTTAATCAATAGATTATTATATTTATACTTCATTATTTTTAAAGTACCAACATGCACACTTTCCATTTACTCTTAAATGCCATCCTTATAAAATTAATGAAAATCTGAGCTATTCTGCAATGTTGCTAGTATCTTGCCATATATCTAGTAGAAAAAATGTATGTATAACATGATCAATAACTATGAATGCACATTCACTTTAATTCAAATTAATATTTATTTTATAAAACTATTATTCACAATTTTTCCACTAAATTATATAGAAAGTTTTTATCATGATATAAATGTGGCTGATATTTTAAAAGATTATGACAATTGCTTATAAATATTTAGAATATTATTGATAGATTTTGAATATTATCCTGGTACAACATGAATCTGCCATCTGACCATCATTCTAACAAAGTACAGGGACACTCATCACTAAAGATATATTGTTCAATACATCAACTCATGAAAAATGAAAACTGCAACTTAATCTGAAGCAGCCCCATTTCATTCAAATATTGATAGTAAACTAGTGACAGAAAAAGGGACAGAAGTTTTAAAAATCACAAGTTTACATCATCTATATAAACAATATAACAAATCTAAATAGGCTATAAATCATTATCTCATGATCAGTGAACTGATATATTAATGTAATAATTGAAATGATATAAATATCTATATATTCACAAAAAAATTAAGTAAAAGACAAATTTAAGTTGTAGCTTGTTGTGGAGATGGCTCACAAATTTTACTTAGAGAGGTTAATGGAGGGAATACATCTAATATCGATATGTGCCCAAAGCAGGAGTCTTTGCACAGTAGAACATTCTTTTTTTTTAATGCTCATGAGAAGCAGAAACAAGATAAAGATATCAATATTAACAGTTATGATGAAAATCACAGATCGTTGACAGAAATGGACAACATTTGGAACACTTAAATGCTATAAATGTTACAAAAGTCAGTTGATTCAGCAATATCAATGCTAACTCTATTCTCAAAGATGATTAGGGAAAAGGGAACATGTATTATAAAGTATTTATTGCAGTTCTCTTTGTTGTGGCAAAGATTTGGAAATTGCAGGGATGATCATCAACTGTGGAATGACTGAATAAGTTGTGATATATGTCTATGCTATGAAAATATGTGCTCTATGACCTTATAAAAAAGCAAGAATATAGACTTACATGAAATTATGAAGAGAAAAATTAATAAAACCAAAAGAAGAACTTCTAGAAAATAAGCCATTTTGACTATTATAAATACCCAAATAAACCTCAAAGACCATATAAAGAAAGATGCTATCTCCAGTCAGAGAATGAACAATTTAAATGATATAGGAAATGTCTAGAATAATTTTACATAGACATACATTATGACAGCCATTTCTAAGGTATGGAGGAAAGGATAGGAAAAAATTTGAATGATTATTATTTCTTTTAAATGAATAGCAGTATTAGATATGCAGTTCCATGTGCAATCTTTTTCATTATTCTATGTTATAGAATTGCTTCTTTTAAATTAAATTAAATTAATTTAACTTAATTTATTAACTTAAGTAAAATTTACATTAATTAAATTTAATTGGGGGAGGCTAGGTGGCATAGTGGATAAAGTACCGGCCTTGGAGTTAGGAGTACCTGGGTTCAAATCCAGTCTTAGACTGTGTGGTCTTGGGCAAGCCACTTAACCCACATTTGCCTTGCAAAAAAAAAAAAACCTAAAAAAATTAAATTTAATTAAATAAGTTTAAAAGTAAATAAAGAAAAAGAAAAAAGAAAACACAAGGTTGATAACAGAATTTCCAATACATACTAATCCAATTCATTTTTGCAGTGACACAATTTTGAAAGCATTGAGGGCATCATTCTTGTACCCTTCCTCCAATCTGACTATATTTGGTCTTGCAATTTTTTTCCTAGAAGAATCTAGAACTATTATTTGCTTCAATTTAATTTGGTGATTGTTAACCAAAATCTGCTACTAGCTACAAATAGCTACAATCAATTATGCTTCCCCCCTTGCCCCCCATCAGTTAATATCTCCTGCCCTTTCAGTTTTCCAGACTTTATTAACTTTTTGGTTCTCCAAAACCTTTAGGATATTAGTGATAGAAATTATGATTATAATAGTTGTCCAATAACCTATTGATTTTGTTTTAAAGTGATCTATTTAAATATTTTTTCAGAAAAAAATCATATAAACCCATTACCTTATTTCTTACCTCCAACTCATTCCTCAGTTTTTTGAAATCTAACATCACAGAATCAAGAACTTATACTACAATCTTCAAGATTTTAAAACATCCATAAAATGTTCAATTAAAAGATGTTTTCTCAGTCTTAGTCTATCAGTCTTCTATTTTACTTTTGTCTTTGTCATGTCAATAACTTATTCCTTCTGAATGATCTCTCTTGCCTCATGTTTTGTGAAACTATTCTCTTGTGTGTGCCTTGTCTTTTACTTAGTTAGTACTCACTTTAGTACCTTCTCTTCTCAGTCAATATCCAACTCTCACCCTCTAAGCATGTATGTCTCTTAAGGATCTGTTTAGCAGGCTCTCATCATTTTTTCTAGAGACCTTTTGTGATCTCATTATCTTCTATGGGGTTAACTTTTAATCCTAAAATAGAGAATTAATAAATGAATGCATCTAGACTTAATTTCTTACCTGATTTACATTCCAGGATCATCAACTGCCTGCTGGACATCTACCTGCACATACCATCAACATCTAAATTTTATTCTAGAAAAGCAAAACAGAACATATCATTTCTTCCCAGTCAAACTCCTTTAAATTTCCCTATTTCTTTAAAGGATACTGTAATCCTTCCAGCCATCTAGATTCAAAAATAATATCCTTGGATATCTCTCTACAAACTCACCCCAAATACAATTAATTTCTAAGTCTTATCAATTCTATGGTTATACATCTCTTGATCCATTCTCTTCTTTCCCCATGCACAATCCCCACTCTAGTTCAGGCACACATCACCTCTAGCCTGAATTATTGTATACTAATCATTTCTAATTGCCCTTTCTGATACTAGTCTTTCTTTTCTTCAATCTATCTTCTCTACAACTGCCTCAATAATTTTCCTATGTTAGGAATTCAGTCATGTCACTTCCTTGCTGAAAAAGACTTGGTGATTCCTTATTGCCTCTAGGATAAATTAGAAATTGCATATGCTGCCAAATTAAACAGTTTTCAATCTGGCTACCACCTACCTATCAACATAGATTTATTGCTACTCTTTCATGTATTCTGTATTATTGCTAGAGTTGTCTACTATGATTCCCTGAACTTGTCATGCCAACTTCCATTTCTGAATCTTTGTTTATCATTCTTGTATATGCTATTTTTGTACTTCAAGTTCTTTCTCATTTAACTTGTCTTTTAGAATTCATAGAACATTACCTTGCATTTAATAGGTGTTAAAAAGTGTTTGCCAAATTGAATTATGGACTCTTACGTTAAAATATCATTGTTTTCAAGAAACTAATGATGATAAGTACAAATGTGTCTGCTAAGAAAGATTCTACTAGTGTGACTAAGTAATAATTAAATTTAGAGCAACATTCTCATCATAGACATAAACAATCTACTGATATGCAAGCATCAATTCGATTTTAATCTAATATATACAGAATGTGGATTTTATGATATTCTTAAACATAGCATTATTATGAGCCAATCTTTTTGCTTCTCATAATGGTTGGGAATAGAATGCAGTTTAAGCATACAGTAAATATATGTTTCATTAAGAAGAAATTAAACTGGTAACTTCTATTTGAAATTATTTTTATTACCTCATACTCAAATTATAAATTCAATTCTCCATATTTCATAAAAGGTAATCAGGCAAAAAACAGTCACATAAACATGAATGAAAACAGAATCACTAAATTGAAAGAACATGTAAAAAGTGAATATGAAAGCATATTAGAATTGGAATATTCCAAAAAAGTTTTGAAAATTTTAATTTTTTTTTACTTCCCCCCTCAAAAATTCATTGACTGCCTAATGATCGCATACAAATAGTTTTCTCAATTCACTGGACCATTAAAATTTCAGGATATTTTTTAGCTTAAGTATTTCTTTAGAATATAAAAAGAAAAAATTTAAGACCTAATTCAACTATACTTTAGAAATGTTAAGAACTAATTCAAATGTAATTTAGAAATTATCTGTTTTAACAGCTCTAAAGAAATATATGTTCAGCAACTAAAATACTATAGTGCCACAGAAAATGACAAAAATGCTGAATTCAGAAAAAAGACTAATATAGTCACTGAATATAACAGTGATATAAGGTCAGTATTGGTGGTCAAGAAAACTTGCATAACTGCCAACAGAGAGAGGAGAGTATTCTTTAACTGGCCTGAAATATGCTTTAAACATTATATATGACCAAACTAATTTGATATTAGTGTTCTTAATGAATTAGTTTGCTTATTGCTAGCAAATAACTGTTGTGTTAAAAATAAAATGTATCAATTTAAATGTATAAACTGTTTTATAGCAATCTACTTTCAATGTTTGTTTTCAGTTTCAGATATTCCAATCTACTTATGTGGAATGCTTCTTTTGTTCAAATTCTCAGGACCCATTATTAACTATAGCCAAGGACCTTTTGTGACTCAGACTGTGATGCTTGTAGGAGAAAGTAATGTGAGAACAGCATTTCCCAAGAGTAATGTCTCAGATCATAAGAAGTCAGAACTTTGAGATCAATCTTTAGGGGAAAATGGAAAGTCACTTACCACAGTATCAAGTTTGATTTAACAAGCAAATGGGAGTAAAAATAATTTGAAAATTCATGTCACAAGACAAGTTAGCAACATGGTGGTGATATAATTTGAGGGACAAATAATACAAAAAAGAAAAATTCAAATAGGAGACCAAGAAAAAAGAATGGCTAAGTGGGATTGAAATGGTCAAAAGCCACCACAAAAATTGACTCACTCAATGAAGTGATCAGTACCAATTTCTTTTTTTTTTCATTGAAAGAATTTTAGCTACAGATAACTTCCAGTAATTCAGAGAATTTCCTGATTAGAAAGACCAGGGCTTGAGCAACAATATTAAATATGAGATAAGCATATACCTGACTCAAATTTATCAATAGACCTCAAAAATATCAATAGATTTAAAATTTCTATCTATATCTTTTTGAATTAGTTTCCTTTTTTTTTGAAAAAACAAATGTGACTTGTCCAAGGATACAGAACTGGTAAGAATGAAGTGTCTGAGTTCATATCTGAACTCAGATCCTCCTGATTACAGGGACAATACTCTAATCACTTCTCTATTTAGTTGCCCTTTGATTAATTTTCTTATGGATCTATGCTTGTGGTCTTCATTTAGCTCAGTGTTTAACATGTAGTAATTGTTTAATGTTCCCTTGACCTGTGGCTATAGAAAGATATGAGTTGAACATGTCTTACAACTGGAAAAAGAAATGACCTAAGAATGCTCCTAAGAATGCCCTCTCTGACCAAGGTACAGTAAATGTCTAGGTCACTATTTATTATTCTCTTATGTGAATGTGAGGATCTGTCAAGTCCCTTCTTGTTTGAACATTTTAGGATCATGAGTTCTGGAAATCATAAAAAGTGTTTGAAATGTGACACAAGAATGCACCTTATTATAACTATAACTTCATTATAACAGACTGAAGAAGTTTCAACTTGTGAGTTACAATAAAGAAGAAGAGCTACCTAGCTGTGGAATATTGATGAAATAAGAGAAAATTTGAGAGTCATTTCCTATGTTGAAAATATAAAGAAAGGTTAAGGCATAAGGAAGAAAGATAAAAGAGAAAAGTCTTGAATGAGCAGTTTATCAATGAACCAGCATATTTGTTATGATAGACAAGTCGGTGTTGTCCATACAAATTCAAATTATAAAACTGATATATATTAGGGAATCTATAAAGCAGTAAACATTTATTAACCAACAGGAACTATGGTAAGCATAGGGGGGATACAAAAAAAGGCAAAAGACAGACCCTGATCTAAAATAGCTTTCAGTCTAATAGAGGAGACAATTTGCTGACAAGTATATACAAAGAAAACTCTGCACAGGAGAAATAGAAAATGATTCCCAGAGGAAAGGTACTAGAGCAACAATGAGGAAGGTTTCCTTCAGAAGGTGCAGTTTTAATTTGGGATTAAAGGAAGCTATGGAGGACAGTAGTCAGATTGAGGAGGGATAATATTCCAGTCATAAGGAGCAAAGCTAGAAAAAATGTCCGCAGCTAAGAGATAAGCCATCTTGTATATGGAACAGCCAGGAGGCCAAAGTCACTAGCTTGAAGAATATGTTACAGGGAATAATATATAAGAAGACTGTAAAGCTAGGAATGGCTATGTGTTAAAAGGATTTGAATGTCAGAAAGAGCATTTTACATTTGCTCCTAATGACAATAGGAAACCACTGGAACTTATTGAGTAAGGAAGTAATATAGTTAGACTTGCACTTTAGGAAAATTACTTTAGTGATTGAATAGAGATTAAGCTGGAGACTTGAGACAGGGAAGGCTACCAGCAGGCCATCAATTAATCCAAATTCTAGGTGAGGAGGGCATATACCAGAGGAATGGTATCTTCTGAAGAGAGAAGGAGATACATTTGAGAGATTTTGCAAAGGTGAATAGATGTTGAGAAAAGATAGGATGTGGGATGGGGGTAAGGGAAAAGTAAGAAATCCAGGATGACTTCACTCAGTATATAGAATACTGAAGATTTTATATAGTATATACTCATCCATTAATATTTGTGGATTTAACATATGTGGTTTTTAGTTATCTTTGAGTTGATTATCAATAAGCAAATGGTAATTTTTGGAAATCAGCAGTACACTTTGGATAATAGTAGATGGCTATGTAAAGAAAACAAAAAAGTACTGTCATAAATGTTTACCATTTTGCTCTCATGAGTACAGATATATAAATTTATTATAAACAATCACATTTTATTAAAAATTTTAGTGTGTTAATGAACTATAGGCAAAAAGCCCCATTTTATCTGAGGGAATATCATTTGTCTCTACCATTCAGACTCAGTCACATGATTTACTCCATAGTGATTTTTGTATCTTGTGATTTTCACAGAAGAAAAACATTTTTTTTTTAGGTTTTTTTTTTTTTGCAAGGCAAATGGGGTTAAGTGGCTTGCCCAAGGCCACACAGCTAGGTAATTATTAAGTGTCTGAGACTGGATTTGAACCCAGGTACTACTGACTCCAGGGCTGGTGCTTTATCCACTACATCACCTAGCTGCCCCTAAGAAAAAAATCTTTAAAATAGTTGCTACAGTTACAATAGTAGCTCCAAAGACATCACAGTATATGCGATACTAATTTCTCTCATCTAGAAACTGCAATTTTTATAGCTTCATTGTATTATTTTAATTTTTTTGTTTTAAATAAATATGATCAGAATTTGTAAAAATAAAGATATGGGGGGTACAGGCTTCAGTTATTCAAGGTTTTTCACATTTGTGGGATTCCTGTGCTTCTCACCCCTTTGGATGTCATGTGACAATTCTATGTACATATATGTTTTTGTATGCCTATATTTTATGTGGAAGGAGACAGTGAGGGATATGACAGAGAGACAGTGCTGTTTAGTTTTGAAAGAACATATTTTGCAATAATTATGTGAAAAAAAGTATTTAGTTACTATTTCCTTTTTTGCAGGTAAGGTAACAAGCCTAGAAAAATTGTGTGGCTTTTACATGGCTATATCCCTTATGTCAATCCTGGACATAAAGCTGCAAATTGATTAATTTGCTAACTCCAAGACTAGGATTCTTTCCATTTCATCATTCTGCCTAGAAAGGCAAAGTAGAAAGATTGGTAGTATGCTGATTTTCTTTCAGTATATTAAAGAAATCAAAAGAAGAAAAACACATACATGCACATGTGCATGAGTGTTTCTTCAAAACAATTGAGTAATCAAATAAATAGGTATGTTGTTTGCATTCTCAGAAAAAGTAGACACATGAAAGATGCTGTGAAAATTTAACTGATATGAAATAAAAGTAAATTGGATTTGGGGAATGAAAGATTTACAGGCTTTGAGTCCAAGAACCTGCATGTCTATAAGAGTAAGAGTATCTTCAATATAAATATATAAGTTTGAAGGACAGGTAGTTTTGTGGGCAGGGGATGATAACAAATGCTAGTTTGGATATGGTGAATTTGAGATGTTGATTCATGTTGAACATGTCCAGTAAATGATTGATGATCTAATCCAATCATATAAGCAGTTAACAAGACTGCTTAAAGATAATAATTTGAGGAAAGAGAGCTTTAACACCTACGACAAATGGAAAAATCTTTCTCTAAGAGGTAGAACCTCCAAAACCACCAAGTATTCTAGGATTTGGACATAGGCAGGGAGTTTACTGAAGTCATAAGATGCACTTCAAATAAAGAGATGAAGGAAGGAGATGGAGTGGCAAATTCAGAGAACATTCAATAGATTAGTTTCTACTTGTTAATTCAATAAGCACTTATAAAGCACTTATAAAGGGCTGATGATTTGTACATTAGGTAGACTCGGTGCTAGGATGAAAATGAAAAAGAAGCAAGTCCTGTTCTCAAGGAATTTCTCCGCTTTTCTTTGTTGTGGTATGGAAGAGGGGGTAGAATGATAACAGCAGAGAATTATGTACATTTCTATATAAACATAAAGTAAAAACAAAATATTTGGGGGAAGACAAAGAGAGCACTTAGTACAGGGAAATAAGGAAAAAAATGGCATCTGAGAGGTAGACAAAAGAAAGATAAAGGGAAGAATAGTTTATGCAAATACTTCATGGCAAGAAAAGTGAAGTCCTAATTAGAAAACAAGTCAGACAGTTTACATGAAATATGTAGAAAGTGTGAAAAGGAGTAATATACAATAATACTGAAAAGGAGAACCAGAGTTGAATTATAATGGAATTTAAATGCAAAGAAGTTTGTGTTTAATTTAATGGTTGAGCAGATCCATTGGAAACTTTAGGGAGAATATTGAAAATTATTTCAATATCATCATTTTCCCTTTTAATCCCATGTATTTTATTTGATATTTTTAAAAAAACATTATGATGTGAGGAACCCACAGGGTTCCCTATATTGCTTTTATCTTGATAAAGAGCATTACACCATTAATTTATTCTTTAGGAAAATTATCAGAGAAAATATTCAAAAAGAAAGAGGTCTGAGAGAAGGTATAGAGAGTATAGCATTATTGGGCTATCTCAATTATCTACCTCTATGATAGTCATACACTCCTTTTCTAAGTTTCTGATTTTCTACCTAAATTTCTCTGCATGTATAATCTTCATTTCACTGCTAAATCCCCTCTCAGAGATAAAATGTCATTCTTCTCCTGTCAAAATATGCTTTATAAGATTTGTGAGGAAGTGGGTTGTAGCTGTGGAATATGTAATATACAGAGTCAGACATGGTACTTTTGCTGGGGAAGTTAGCTTTACTTATATAATTTTCTTTGTTACAATTAGGGTTGGGCTAGATATGATGTGGATAAAGAATTTGTGAAGAGGCAATGGCAAGATAAATGGTCTGTGTAAGTACACTGACATATTTCCATTGATGAATTTTAGACAAAAATGTCATTAAAAATATCATCAAGGATAAATATGTCAAGCAAAGGATGTCACGTTAAAAATTAGACCCCAAAGTGTACTAGACAGCCCAAATATGGAAACTGTCCCCTTGAGGTAGCAAAAGAACTCAAGGAAAGTCTTTGCAAGGATATCTTATGAAGGTTTAAGAGAAACATGGCAAGCAATCAGTGAAGATATAGAGGGCCCATAAATTACATTGGTAGAGAAAGTACAAATATAATATCAATGAAAATATGACTCTATAGGAGACAAAACATTTATGCATTATTCTATCCTGCTTAAAGTTTTATTTGCTCTGGATGCTACACACAAAGGAGTCAGCTTACATCAAAAAGCATCCTTCACAAACACCTGTAAGACATTTTATATATATTTCACAATTATGCTTGAATTATTCTTTTCAGAAACACTTAGCATATTTCAGTGATAATCAGACATGTATCTTGAGTGTTCAGTAACAGTATGACATATCATGTTGTATCCACTTGAAATCTTGCAGTCACAACTCGTGAACAGCCTTGAAGCCTCCTCAAGAGACATCTGCCTTTTGAATGCATCATTATTATGGCATTGTATACAAAGGCCTTCCATATTTTCCAAAAGGAATAGTCAATGCCTCTCAGAAACTCACATAATCACAACTCCTTCTAAAATTCAAGGACAGGAGATTAACTTCTATTCCTTTAGAAAAATGAAGACTTAAATGCTATAATTGATATGGTAAAGATAACAATGAAATGAAATAACAATGAAACCTGTTCTCTTCCTGAATCTTTCTATATCCACATAATAATTATTTCTAAAAACCTAATAATATTCAAATATATTCATACACCATGGTTCATTCCACCTTTCCTTAAATAATGAACATCTCTGCTATTTCTAGTTTGGGTAACATCAAAGACTTTTTTCCTTATACCAGAAACATACAACCACAAATTTGAAGCACATTGTTTTATTTTTTCTGAACCAAAGGCAACATTAAGACTTAGCTAAATGCCTACCAAATATTTTGTATTTAGTAAATGGTTGTTGTCATATAAGTGATTGTTGACTGGCTAAATGACTAATTAGAAAATACAGTCAATACATGCATACATATACACATACATACACACACACACACACACACACACACACATATATATATATATATATGCACACATACATGATCCTATTTATTTGATTGTGTATTTTTAAAACATTTTTCAGAGAAGAGGTTCATAAGTTTTACCAGATTGCTAAAGACATCAATAGTACAAAAGAAAAGGAAAAAATGGGAGAGGTTAAGCTATCCTTCCATAAAGACTGTGAGTACAGTCCTGGCATAATTATGTCCTCTTTCTTTAGATCATTTTATCGAAGAACAGAAAGACTCATATAATGTTCATTTTTATAACCCAAATGTTATGTCCCAGAATTTTATGTCCCAAAGTATCACTCCACTATCACATATTTCACTGCAGATATTGCTGTAGCTCAATGTCAGATTTCAATTAAAAAAAATTAAGAGTTGTGACTTTTCATTATCTGGTTAATTTGAAAAATAACAGTTTTACTTAAACATATACATACATACACACACACACACACACACACACACACACACACACACACATATATATATATATATATATATATATAATTCAAATAGATGCAGTTTTTGTCTCTTTACTTTATAAATTAACTAAAATTTTAGTGGATTTCATGCTAATTTCTCAATGTGACCAGTGGAGATTTCTTTTAGCAGAAAACAAATAGTGCTTTAAAAATGGAAGATAATTCCACATCTTTTGTAAATACAATTCGTGATTAAAAACAGCCATTTGTGTCAATGACTGAGGAAAGTCAGAAATAAACATTTTTTTATTTAAACTTAAAGAAATGGAAGATAGGTGAAGAACCTTCTAAATGTATACTAATTAATTCTTTTTTTTGAAAAAGTCAAGAAATTAAATTTTCTTAGTCATAATGAAAACTTTTCTTCCCTGTCTTCAACAATGAGGACAACATAACTTGAAATATTATTCAGTCAAGCTATTGAAACTTAGACATTAGAATGTTTATTCATGTTTGATTCAAATTGCTTCAAATTGTAACACATTTTTGTGTTCCAGATTTCAAGTTACTCCAGAGATGTTCAACTATATTGCAAAAATAGTAATGTCCTAAATAAAAAGACAGATGCAGTACATGAGTGAGAAATTTTACACCTCAGGATTTCCACATGAATTCTTAGATGCATTGATCTGAAAAGAACTAGGCAGGGCCAACTAAGTTCCAAATAGATGAATTTCATTTGAGGTCATATGCCTTAAATGTCCTTGATGACCTTATATTTTCTTCACAGATATCTTATCCCTTATTCCTCCTCTTTCTCATTTCATTTTTTCTTAGTGGGTAGGGAGGGGTTCAAGGAAAGTATTCATATTGTGTGTGTGTATGTGGGGGAATTATTGGTCCTAACACTTCATAGTAGTCCCTTAAAGTTTATTGCTTAACCTGATCTATTCTAAGGGTTAAATCACACTGTGCAATTGTCTATTGAATGTCTATGATGGGATATATACCACCAGCACCTTCATTCAAAATGTCCAGTAATCTGCATAGCCATTGTTTGCTTATAGTGACATATAATCAGAGGTAGAAGGAATTTCCTAACACCAACTAAATTGCAGACAATCATGGTGACATGCTGACTGAAGCTGAAGACAAATAGTTTACAAGATAGACTTGACCTAATGGTTTCTATTGGATAAGTGGGGATTCCTGCAGGTCTGACTCACAAAAGCTAAGAAACATCCCTGAATTACAAAAACTCTTGTGACCTTATCCCTGCTGTAAAATCAGTCAATTTCAGTTCAAAAGAAGACTAACAGATGGCAGTGAAGCAGAGAAGAAATTGTTTATGTAATAATATCAACATTAGAATCTAGGCAAAAAGAGTTAATGACAGTTCACAGGAAAACAAAGGTCAGTAGATAATGTCAGCTATTCATAGTTCATAGGCAAAGGAACTCTTCAACTCTATGGAAAGGGCATCTCAATTTGATTGAGGAGCAGAAAAATGGCATCTTTAGATATAGAGACGTATGTCAGTTGATGTGGACTGGTCCAGTCAATCTGGAAAACGATTTTAACTATGTTCAAAGGGCAAAAAGCATTCCATTTTATCCAACAATATTACTACTAGGTCTGTATCTCAAAGAGATCATAAAAATGGGGAAAGATCGACATGTGCAAAAATATCCATAACAGTGGATAAAGCACCAGACTTGGAGTCAGGAGTACCTGGGTTCAAATCCGGTCTCAGACACTTAATAATTACCTAGCTGTGTGGCCTTGGGCAAGCCACTTAATCCCATTTGCCTTTCAAAAACCTAAAAAAAATATTCATAACAGCTCATTTTGTAGTGGCAAAGAATTGTAAAGTGAGGGGATGCCCATCAATTGGGGAATGTTTAAACAAATTATGGTATTTTAACGTGATGGAGCATTATTGTTCTAAAAGAAATTATGAGCAGTCCAGCTTCAGAAAAGCTAGAAAGACTTGCATGAACTGATACTAAGTGGGTTATTCCCAGTAAAACTCTCATAGGGTTAGTATTCCTAGTGAAGTCTTCTCAGGATTAGAAATGTTAAGACACAAAACTATTGTTAATGGACTATTCCTAGACAGACTGCTTTCCAAAAGAGAAGCTCATGAGCCACCTGCTTTATGATGACTATTTTTCTAAACTGGGAGGACAGTTTAACCATAGACATTTACTTCATTAAGATAGTAATGAAGGGACTTCTGGACAAGATAGCAGACAGAGGACAGGCACTGTCCTAAGGACTCCTGATCTTCCACCATATAAAATATAAAACAAACCTTTTAACTGAAATTTGACTGACAAAACCTAGAAAAAGAAGTTAGAAGAAGAATGTCTATGAACAAGGTCTCTCTTTGGGGATTGTAGGTGAACTAGGGGCAGAGAGCAGAGAGCCAGTGGGGGCGGGGTAAGAGCTGGACTAACTTATGATTGGCCACATAGGTCTTCACTGTCCCAGCAGTAACTGGGGTGTGGAGGCTTTGACTATGGGACTGACAGTGTGGAGCACTCTATCAGGGCTGGAAGGCAATTTTCAGTGCAAAGAGTTGTGGACATCGATCCACAGGGCTCCTCTGGTCTGCAGGACATCAGACTGTATATATTCATTTCAGTTGAACCCTCTTCCCAAAACAAAAACAGTAACACCCCCTTCCCCCTACACCTAAGCTCAGGTATGGGCAGAAGAGCTTGCTCAGTTCTGATTAAGGAGAGAAGTTACCTTGTCCCAGGGAACAGCAACATTGTTCAAGGATAAAAATATCTATCAGTGCTGCCAACACCCTCCAGGCCAAGGGACAGGGACTCAAATCAAGTTCACAGACACTCCAGAAAAAGTAATTAGATCCCCCTATTGGCCAGCCCACAAGAGTTACTCAGCACAGTGAGGTAAGCCTCTAGCACCTCTTATTGGCCGGCACACTTGGAGTTACTAAACCCAGTGGGGAAAGCCTCTATGCATCTTAACACCAAACCTTTGTGAAGCAGCCCCTACCCCAATACAAGATCTTAGGAAAATGATGAAAGGTCAGCAGAAAGGAGGGTCCTTAGAAAACTACCTAAAATTTAAAGACTCTAAATCAGAGAGATCTACAATCTCTGAGGAGAATATGATTTGGTATCTAGACCAGAAAGACTTCCTTGAAGAAATCAGAGAGGAGTTTAAAAATCAATTGGAAAATTTAGGAGAGAAAACTAACACCTTGTAATAACAACAACAACAAAAAACCAAATCCTTGGAAAATAAAATTGGACAAATTCAAAAAGAAAACAATTATATCAAACCCTTAATTGGTTAAGTGGAAAAGTTTCAAAAGTAGAATTGACCAAGTGGAAAAGGAGTTGTAAAAGGTAAATGAAGAAAATTATTCTCTAAAAAAAAACAGAATAATGGCCTCAGAAAAAAGAAGAAAATGTAAAATATCATTGGCATAACCACTAACCTCAAGAATAGAACTAGGAGACACAACTTAAGAATGATTGGTCTCCCTGAAAATATTGAAGAGGAAAAAAAGCTTGGACTTAATATTACAGGATTTAGTGATGGAAAAATTGGTCTTATATCATGGAACCAGAGGACAAAATAGTAACTGAAATAATACATCAATCCCCTTCAGAACGGGATCCAAAGATGAAAACAGCAAGAAATATTGTGGCTAAATTCCAGAACTATCAGATAAAAGAGAAAATCATGCAAATAGCCAGAAAGAAACAATTTAAATACCAAGGAGTCACAGTAAATATTACACAGGACCTGGCTGCATCAACATTAAGGTAATAAAGGGCGTGTAATGTGATATTTAGAAAAGCAAGGTAGTTTGGAATGCAGCCAAGAATTCACTATCTGGAAAAAGTGAGTCTTCTCTTACAGGGGAAAATATGTATATTTAATGAAACAGAAGACTTCCAAATTTTTCTGATGAAAAGACGTGAGCTTAACATAAAATTTGGATTTTAAACAGGAGACTCAAGAGACACATGAAAAGGTTAAAAAGATAAAAAACCGGGGGGGGGGATAAAGAAAAAAATTTTTATCCAGTAAGATGAAACTGGAGATATTCCTAACTCTATTAGAGTTACATTGCCAGAAATGATGAACACTCATGACTTCCTGTGATTTAGATAAAATGATTTTAAAACAATATTTCCTTTATAAAGGGGACAGTAAACAGAAAGGAGGATGGAGGAGAGTAAACTAATGACTCCATGAGACAGCAAGAATCAGTTAAACAAAATAAAAAAATAGAAAAAATAGAAGCAAATGTAAAATACCTCATCAACAAAACCACTGACCTTGAGAATAGATCGAGGAGGGGCAACCTGAAAATTATAGGACTTCCTGAAAACATTGAAGACAAAAAAAGCCTGGACTTAATATTACAGGATCTACTGATGGAAAACTGCCCTGATATCATGGAATTGGAGGGCAAAGTAGTTATTGAAAGAGTACATCGATCCCCACCAGAAAAAGATCCTAAAATGAAAACAACAAGGAATGTTGTGGCCAGACTCCAGAATTATCAAATAAAAGAGAAAATCCTGCAAGAAGCCAGAAAGAAACAATTTAAATATCAAGGAGCCACAGTAAGGATCACACAGGACCTGGCTGCATCATCATTAAGGGATCAAACGGCCTGGAATGAGATATTTCGAAGAGCAAGGGACCTTGGAATGCAGCCACGAATCTACTTTCCAGCAAAGCTAAGCCTTCTCTTCCAGGGAAAAAGAAGGACACTTAACAAAATGGAAGAATTCCAAAAATTTCTGAATGCAAAGACCAGAGCTAAACAGAAAATTTGGACATCAAACAGGAGGTTAAAGAGACCCATGAAAGGGTAAAAAGATGGGGGGGGGCAGTAAAAGGAAATAAAAATGCAATCCAGTAAGTTGAAACTGGTTATGTCCCAGCATGGGGGGAAAAAAGATTCTCATAAATCGTGAGAATTGTAACTCTAACAGAGAGAATACAACTAGCCAGAAATGATGGACATTCATGACCTATCCATGAGACTACTACCTAATGGGATGTAACTGGCTTTAACCCACCGTGGGAGAAAGACTCTAATAACTCTCAGGAATTTTGACTCTATTTGATAGAATATACTGAGCTAGAAGGGACAGACACTCAGAATTTTCTATGACTTAGATAGAATGATCTAAAAAAACACTACCTCCTTAAAAAGGGGGACAGGAAAGAGATGGGAGGAGGGAGGGGACTGAATGGGGTAAATCTCATTACACTAAGAGGTACAAAAAAACCTATGGTAATAGAGGGGAAGAAGCGAGCAGAGGAGAAACACCTGAATCTTCTTCTCATCAGACTTGGCTTAAAGTCAACCTACAAATACTCAGTTAACTTATAAAACATCTATCCTTTCAAGTATTAAAAGGGGAAAAGAGGAGGGGGGACAGAGAAAGGGAAGGGGAGTGGGGGGAATAAGGAGAAATAACAAAAGGAATGGAAGGGAAAAGTTTAAAAAGGGAAAGGGGAAAGAAAGGGGAAGTTGTGATATAGGAGGGCAAACACACTGAAGGGGGTGGTATTCAGAAACAAAATACTGGGGAATATGGATAAAGTTGGGGGGAAAGGGGGAAAAACACAAACAGAGGGAAGATAGCATGGAGGGCAAAAAAGAATTAGTAATCATAACCTTGAATGTGAATGGGATGAACTCTCCCTTAAAACGTAAGCGAATAGCAGAGTGGATTAAAAGCCAGAATCCTACAACATGCTGCTTACAAGAAACTCATTAGCAGAGAGATACATATAGAGTAAAGGTAAAAGGTTGGAGAAAAATATATTTTGCTTCAGCTGAAGTAAAAAAAGCAGGGATAGCAATCCTTATCTCAGACAAAGAAGCAGCGAAAATAGATAGCATTAAAAGAGATAAGGAAGGAAACTTTATCCTCCAAAAAGGTACCATAGACAATAAAGTCATTTCAATATTGAATATATGTGTACCCAGTGGGACAGCACCCAAATTCTTAGAGGAGAAGCTGAAAGAATTACAGGAAGACATAGACATCAAAACTCTACTAGTAGGAGACCTCAACCTCTCACTATCAGTTCTAGGTAAATCGAATTATAAAATAAATAATAAAGAAGTTAAGAAGGTAAATAGATTATTAGAAAAATTAGATATAGTAGACTTATGGAGGAAACTGAATGGGGATATAAAGGAATATAACTTTTTCTCTGCAATACATGGAACTTATACAAAAAATTGAAAATGTACTAGGACATAGAAACTTAATGATCAACTGCAGAAAGGCAGAAATAGTGAATACATTTTTCTCAGATCAGAATGGAATAAAAGTCATATGCAATACTGGGCCAAGGAGATATAGACCCAGAACAAATTGGAAATTGAATAACCTCATTTTAAAAAATGAGTGGGCCAAACAACAAATTATAGAAAGAATTAACCAATTTATCCTAGATAATGATAATAATGAAACAACATACCAAAACCTATGGGATTCATTCAAAGCAACTCTCAGGGGATATATTATAGCTGTAAATGCTTACATGAATAAATTGGAGAAAGAGGAAATTAATGAAATAAACATACAACTAAAAAAATTAGAGAAAGAGCAAATCAAAAATCCCCAATTAAATACCAAATTAGAAATTCTAAAAATAAAAGGAGAAATTAATAAAATTGAAAGCAAAAAAAATTATTGAATTAACAAATAAAACCAAAAGTTGGTATTATGAAAAAAACCAATAAAATTGATAAACCTCTGGTCAATTTGGTTAAAAAAAATAAGAAGAAAACCAAATTGCTAGTATCATAAATGAAAAAGGTGAACTCACCACAAATGAGGAGGAAATTAAAGTAATAATTTGAAATTATTTTGCCCAACTCTATGCCAATAAATTTGATAATCTAAGTGAAATGGATGAATATTTACAAAAATATAAGTTGCCCAGGTTAAATGAAAAAGAGAATAAATACGTAAACAACCCTATCTCAGAAAAAGAAATTCAACAAGTCATTATTGAACTCCCTAAAAAAAAACTCCAGGGCCTGATGGATTCACAAGTGAATTCTACCAAACATTTAAGGAACAATTGGTTCCAATCCTATATAAACTTTTTGGAAAAATAGGGCAAGATGGAACTCTGCCTAACTCTTTCTATGAAACCAATATGGTACTGTTACCTAAACCAGGAAGAGTTAATACAGAGAAAGAAAATTATAGACCTATTTCCCTGATGAATATAGATGCAAAAATCCTAAATAAAATCTTAGCAAAAAGTTTACAACAACTTATCACTAGGATAATACACTATGATCAAGTAGGATTTATTCCAGGAATGCAGGGTTGGTTCAATATTAGGAAACTGTTAGTATACTCAATTATATCAACAACAAACCTATCAGAAATCATATGATCATATCAATAGATACTGAAAAAGCTTTTGACAAAATACAGCATCCATTCCTATTAAAAACACTAGAGAGTGTAGGAATAAATGGACTGTTCCTTAAAATAATTAGCACTATCTATTTGAAACCATCAACAAGCATTATATTCAATGGGGAGGGGCTAGAGGCATTCCCTATAAGATCAGGGGTAAAATAAGGGTGCCCATTATCACCACTACTATTAAATATTGTATTAGAAATGTTAGCATCAGCAATTAGAGAAGAAAAAGAAATTGAAGGAATTAGAATTGGGAAGGAAGAGACAAAACTCTCACTCTTTGCAGATGACATGATGAGAATTCCAAGAAATCATCCAAAAAACTACTGGAAACAATTAGCAATTTTAGCAAAGTTGTAGGTTATAAAATAAAACCTCATAAATCCTCAACTTTTCTATATATGTCTAGCAAGAAACAGCAACTAGAGCTAGAAAGAGAAATCCCATTCAAAGTAACCTCAGACAATATAAAATATTTGGGAGTCTATTTGCCAAGACAGACTCAGAATCATTTTGAAAACAATTATAAAACACTTCTCACACAAATTAAATCAGATTTAAATAACTGGGTAAATATCAATTACTCATGGATAGGTAGAGCTAATATGATAAAAATGACAATTCTCCCCAAACTAAACTATCTGTTTAGTGCCCTACCAACCAAAATTCCAAAAAAATTACTTTAATGAGTTAGAAAAAATTGTAAGTAAATTCATATAGAGAAATAAAAAGTCAAGAATTGACAGGAACTTAATGAAAAAAAGTGCAAAAGAAGGAGACTTAACCCTACCTGATCTAAAATTATATTATAAAGCATCAGTCATCAAAACTGTTTGGTATTGGCTAAGAAATAGAGTTGTGGACCACTGGAATAGACTGGGTATAAAAGCAGGAGATAATTATAGTGATCTGTTGTTTGATAAACCCCAAAATTCTGGCCATTGGGATAAAAACTCCTGCTTTGATAAAAATTGCTGGGATAATTAGAAGTTAGTATGGGAGAAACTTAGATTAGACAAACACCTCACACCCTTTACCAAGATAAAATCCAATTGATTAAGGACATAGACATAAAATGCAATTCTATAAGCAAACTAAAAGATCAAGGACTAGTCTACCTGTCAGATCTATGGAAAGGGGAGCAGTTTATGACTAAGGAAGAGTTGGAGAACATCACCAAAAACCAATTAGATGATTTCGATTACATTAAATTAAAATGCTTTTGCACAGATTAAACCAATGTAACCAAGATCAAAAGAAATGTAGTAAATTGTGAAGCAATCTTTACAACTAATGATTCTGACAGACTCATTTCTAAAATATACAGAAAACTGAGTCATATTTTTAAAACAAAAAGCCATTCCCCAATTGACAAATGGTCAAAGGATATGCAAAGGCAATTTAAAGATGAGGAGATCAGTCATCCATAGCCATATGAAAAAATGCTCTAAATCATTAATTATTAGAGAAATGCAAATTAAAGCTTCTATGAGGTTCCGCCTCACACCTCTTAGATTGGCCTATATGACCAGGAAGGATAATGATCATTGTTGGAAGGGTTGTGGGAAATCTGGGACACTATTACACTGTTGGTGGAGCTGTGAACTCATCCAACCCTTCTGGAGAGCTATTTGGAACTATGCCCAAAGGGCAACAAAAATGTGCATAGCCTTTGACCCAGCAATACCACTACTGGGTCTATACCCTGAAGAGATGAGGAAAAAGGGTAAAAACATTACTTGTACAAAAATATTTATAGCAGCCCTGTTTGTATTGACAAAGAATTGGAAATCAAGTAAATGTCCTTCAATTGGGGAACGACTTAGCAAACTATGGTATATGTATGTCATGGAACACTATTGTTCTATTAGAAACCAGGAGGGATGGGATTTCAGGGAAGCCTGGAGGGATTTACATGAACTGATGCTGAGTGAGATGAGCAGTACCAGAAAAACACTGTACACCCTAACAGCAAAATGGGAGTGATGTTCAGCCTTGAAGGACTTGATCATTCCATCAGTGCAACAATTAGGAACAATTTTGGGCAGTCTGCAGAGGAAAGTGCCATCTGTATCCAGATAAGGAGCTGTGGAGTTTGAACAAAGTGCAAGGACTATTCCCTTTAATTTATTAAAAAGCAGATATCTTATTGTCTGATCTTGTTACTTCTTAGAATTCTTGTCTCTTCTCTAAGGATATGATTTCTCTGTCATCACACCCAATTTGGATCAATGTACAACATGGAAACAAAGTAAAGACTGACAGAGTGCTTTCCATGGGGGGAGAGGGAAGCAAAATTGGGGGGGGGGTATTGAAAACTCAGATAATATCTTTAATAAAAATAAATTTAAAAAGCAAACTATATAATTTTGATTACATTAAATTAAAAAGCTTTAGCAAAACAAAATCACTGTAACCAAGATGAAAAGAAATGTAGTAAATTGGGAAACAATTTTTATAATTAGTATTTCTGAAAAAGGACTCATTTCTAAAATATACAGAGAACTGAGTAAAATTTTGAAAAAACAAACCATTCTGCAGTTGACAAATGGTCAAAGGATGTGCAAAGGCAATCTACAGATGAAGAAATCAAAGCAATCCATAGTCACATGAAAAGTTGCTCTAAATCACCACTTATTAGAGAAATGCAAATTAAAGCATCTCTGAAGTACCACTTCATATCTCTCAGACTGGCCAATTTGACCAGAAAGGACAATGATCAATTTTGCAATGGATGTGGGAAATCTAGGACACTAATGCATTGTTGGTGGAGCTGTGAACTCATCCAACCTTTTTGGATGACAATTTAGAATTTTGCCCAAAAGGCAACAAAAATGTGCATATCCTTTGATCCAGCAATATCACTACTGAGTCTATACCTCGAAGAGATCATGAAAAAGGGCAAAAACATCATTTGTACAAAAATATTTATAGCCCCACTGTTTGTGATGGCAAAGAATTGGAAATTGAATGAATGTCCATCAATTGGGGAATGGCTGTACATTATGGAGTACTATTGTTGCATTAGAAACCAGAAGGAATGAGAATTCAGGGAAGCCTGGAAGTATTTGTATGAACTAATGATGAGTGAGATGAGCAGAGCCTGAACAACATTGTGCAACATGGTGGGTAATGATCAACCTTAATGGACTTACTTGTTCCATCAGTGCAACAATTGGGTATAATTTTGGAGTATATGCAATGGAGAATACCATCTTTATACAAAGAATTTTGAAGTTTAAACAAAGACCAAAGACTATTACCATTAATTTTTTGAAAAGTTATCTTATTATGCAATCTTTCTATCTCTTACGCTTTATTTTTTTCTTATGGATATGATTTCTCTCTCATCACATTCAACTTAGATTAATGTATACCATGAAAACAATGTAAAGGCACACTGCCTTCTGTGGAGGGTAGGGAGAGTGAAGTGAGATTAGAGGAAAAAATTTTAAAATACAATACAAATAAATAAATATTTTGCAAAACATAGTGATGAAAGTACCAAGTTATCTCATTATCTGGTGGGAAAATTATGAAAATATTTCACCCTTTTCTCTCTGTCTGCTGCTGGGTAGATTTTCCTCAAATAAGATTGTACTTTCAGAGATCCAGCCAATGAGTTTAAAAAGAAGGTGTTTAGGGAGAAAGACCTGCCTTAGGACCTATATAATCTTGCTTGACTGTCCTTTAGTTGCACCTCTTTGATCTTGTGAAGACCCTTCTCTTGGGAAAAGCAAATAAAAACTTTCATTTGCTTTGAATAGTTTATGAAAATTTTCTTTGGTGTATTTTTATTCAACACACAAGTAAAGTGAGCAGAACCTAGAGCAACATTGTGAAATGACCAACTATGATAAATTCAGTTCCTTTCAGTAAATCAGTGACCAAGGACAATCCTGAGAGCCCTGTTAAGGACTCTCCCAAATTCAGAGGAAAAAAACAAAAAACAAACAAACAAAAAAACCTGGATTCTAAATGCAAAGCACAACTCTTTGTTTTTTTTAAATTTCTTTTATGGTTTTACTTTCTTTCTCATGTATCTTACCTTCATCCTAATTTTTCTTTCATAACATGACTAATATGGAAATATGTTAAACATGATATGTACAACTTACATCAGATTGCTGCTATGAGGAGGGGGACAGGAAGAAAGAGTGGTAGAGAAATGTGGAACCCAAAACATGCAAGAGGATGAATATTAAAAATTATCTTTATGTGTAATTGGGAAAATGTTTGGAGTCAAGAAAAAACAAATTTAATTAATTTTTAAAAGGATCCGTTCATTATAGTTAGAAATATTTAGGCCAATCCATTATTTTGAGTGACAAAGACTTGTAATTTGGGGAATGTTGGACAGGAATATTATCATGCTTTAAGAAATGGCAAAGAGAATGACTTCAGAAAAATCTGAAATATATAAAAGCTAATGCAAAGTTAAATGAGCAAAACTAGGGGAACATTGTACATAGTAACATAGTAATAGCAGTATTGTAATGAGAATCAACTGTAAGAGATTCATCTTATATATGGCTGGCTACAGGATCTTGAGTTGACCTGATCCATGTATTTCCATATATATATATATATATATATATATACATATATATATATATATATATATGTATATATATATATATATATATATATATATATATATATATATATATATGTATATATATATATTCTCTGTCTTTATGTATTCCCTATATCTGTTTTTTTTCCATTTAGGGCTTGAAAATCTATGGGGAAAATGGGCCTTGGAGTATAAGAGAAAGGAAGAGGGAGGATTAGAGAATTAACATGCTATTGTTTTTTTATGTATGTGCCTGTATACTATGTATTCTTTTTGTAGTGTTGTTGTTTAATATGTGTTCTCTGATTTGCTATGATTAAAGAGAATCATTCATTAAATTTTTTTGAGAAGTAACTCAAAATATGCCTTGACCTATATATATATTTTTTTTGAAAAAGGGTGGACAGTGTATGTTATAGATTAATAATATATTAAGTGAGAAGAGATGATGAAACAATTTAAATAAGCTATCATCTTTGTTTTTGGAACTTAAAGTCTAGAAAAGGATTACAAACAATTTTATTATTAAGGAATTTTTCTTTAGTATACAAGAAAAGAGTCTGTAACTAATGAGGGGGATTTTATAACTCTCTAGGTATGGAAACAAGCAAAATACTAGACTCAGGCTAAATGTATAAATCAATTTATTCCTTGGTTTTCTATATCAGGTATGATAATTTTGATATGGCAAATACAATGTCAATACCGGAACTAATTTAATTTTTAATTAAGGTTTTAATTTAATTTTAAAAAGTTAATGACATTCTAATTAACATCAATTTTGCCTTCCATAAAGTCAATTTCTTTATATGTTCTCACCCTCAGTGTTATTTCCACTATAAATTGACATGGCTGTTTATATGACTACTGGGCAGTCTTAATGGTATTTTTGAAAAAATCATTTTAATATCTTTTTTCAAACTTATTTAAGGTAATGGGATTAAGTGACTTGCCCAAAGTCACATAGATAGGCAATTATTAAATTTCCGAGATCAGATTTGAACTCAAGTCCTCCTGCCTATAGGGCTAGGGCTCTATCCACTGTGTCACCCATTTGCCCCATTTTAACTTCTTTTATTGCTTATCAATATCTGAGTACATGCCCTTTCACTTCTCTTCCCTACTTTGGAATTTTCCCTTGTATCATTTTTTAAACTTTTAGTACAATCAGCTGTCAAATCAACCATATTTGAAATCATTTGCAACATTCCATTTCAATAGTCCTCCAATTCTTTTATGGATGTGAAAATATAATAGTATTCTGATAATTCTGTTTTACAACCAGATTTTATTTACTAGTACTAGAGTTATCATGCACTTTATTCAGATAAAAAACTGCACATAAACCCCCAGTATTCATATATTTATTTATACATAAATTAAGTATGTTGCTGAGAGCAAATAAAATATTAGATGTTGTGTTTTGTAATCCATAAAGCCCTAAATAAATGTTAGCTATTTTTCAATGCTAATAAGCCATGTACATTTTTAAATAAACAAGATATAGGCATTACAATAAATTGAAGAATACATAATATTATAAACAATATTAAAGATAAATTTTTCTCCCAACTAAATAGCAGTATAATAAGCATTATTAGCATCAAAGTTTTATTGATTAGTATTTTTGATAAAGATGACTGAGTCAAAAGTAGTGCCTTGGACAAAATTGATGAAACAATTGTTTTTTTTAAATTTTTTTCAAAAATAGGCCCAACTATGAGCAAAATTATATTTAAGAAATTATGGGTTTATTTAATTTGAATATTTAAATTTTTCAATGCTGTGATGTTATTACTACTAAATATTAAGAGGATTGTTTTATTATTAACAATACTACTTTAATAAAAAAATGTGATTGAATATTTTATAATTTCTGAAAAATGTTGGTTTAAAATGTTTTGATATAGAAATTTGGTGTTCTGGTCTAAGTTAAGTTTATTTCAACACTGTCGTAATGACTGCCATGTTTGGGAAACAAAAATTTTTTCTTAATTACAAACATTCAAATGGAAGAAGTTCACCTTTGGCTAAAGTTAAATATATGCATATATATAAACACATGCATATGTATATACATACTTATGCATATAATTACATATACATGTACTTGTATATATGTATGTATGTTTGTATGCATATGTGTAGACATAAAATCATTTTAACCATATCTCCATTCCAGAGGTTTTTCTTCACATTTCAACTAATAAATTTAGATTGACCCTATTGGTAATTAATTGCTTTTATAAACTAAACAAAGGTATTCTGTTTTTATATTTTTGACAAATGGGCCCAAAACACAACATAATTTTCATTTTTAGAAGACTTCCATTTCATACATGTCAAATTTCCATCATAGAAACAAAGTCAGGGTGACAGTACTAACCTATATACTATATTTCAATAATGATTAATCTCTTTTGTCATTTTGGATAAAAATAAATAGAACAGAAATCCTAATATCTTCTTCCTATATCTAAATTTTGTCACCTTGCCTATACTCTGTGGTTTACAACTTCACTATGTTGACCAGCTATATACTTGGAAGAAACTGATCCTGGAGATAGGAATACTGAACTTAAGATCTATGACTTTATTTTTCTGAGACACATTGATAATATTAACACAGAAAAGTCACTTAACTTCTCACACATCACTTGATATCCAAGTGATTTGCAAGACTATAAATTAGAGTGAAGATGCTAATCTTCATTGAAGGTGGAATATTTCACAGTTTGATATTGTGATAATTTATCTGTACCAAAGCATATCTAAATATGAATGCATATCCTATTCTCGGTCTTTCTATCTCTCTCACTTGCTTACATTTGCTCTCATTCTTGATCTCTCTGTTCACATATATCTTGTGTGTGTATATATATATATATATATATATGTGTGTGTGTGTGTGTGTGTGTGTGTGTGTGTGTGTGTGTGTGTGCATATATACACACAGACATCTAATGTATTATTGAGAAGTATATCTATATCAGCTTGTGTGGATGAAGCTATATAGATATATAGCTATACACACAGATATATATATATATATAGAGAGAGAGAGAGATAGGTATAGATATAGATAAAATGTAAATATATGATAGACAAATGCTAGAAATTAAGAATGAACTTAATATTTCATTAGACAGGTATAGGAGATTATATGAATATCATTCAGGAAATCTTTCAGTCTATCAAGTACTTTAAGTTACTAATTGACACAAACATCTATCTCTTTAATCTTAATTATATTTGCAGTATATAGTTATATCTCATGCAATGTCATGATTTCAAAATTCCAAAAGATATAATAAGCACAAAGGTCAATGATAATATACAGTGTATGTAAGAAGATGACCACAGATTTCTAATAAGGACGTATTCAGGAGATGGTAGGGAAGACATTATTACTTAGTTTTGAAAAAAAAGAATATCTAGTTCATATTTTAATTCCATTACGTGATAAGATCTTCATATAAAGAGTTTACTAATTCAGTGTCACAATTTTTGATAGAGTAAGAAAAATTATAATTTCCTTTCATTTACAATAGCTGAATTGTCATAGAATGTCAAATATTTGCAATTTGCAAATTTTATTTATATCAAATACTTGCAACACTATTTGATTTTTTTAAATGTGGGTATATCAAGATATGAGTATTACAATCAATAGTTACTGAGTCTAAAATAGAAAATACACTTTGCTAAGTATTATATTCAATGACAAATATGACAATAATCCCTCACATTTTAGGGTATTCCTCCTTTGAAATGTTTTTGTCCTTTGTTATCTATAAGGGGGTGTAATCATCATTGGGGTATTTTTGGTAATTTCCTTGAGCTAAAAAGAGATCTCCATACTTTCTCTATTGGTACTATAATAATAATAAATTATATCTAGAAAAATGTCCACATATATAATAAACTGAGTGCAGTTCCATCGATTAAAAAAAGATTGTAATGAAAAAAATAATACATTATTTCTTCCCCCACACCTGATTTTTTCATAATACAAGTGAAGTAACAATTAAGTAGAAATAAAAATGAAAACCTTGGTGTGCCCAAATATAAGAAATGAATTGAAGAGGATTAGCAGTTTTATGGAACAATCCAAGTATATAATTGAAACTAATCACATAAAACAATGGTAACTAAGTTGTTTTATAATTATGGCTGGGAAAAGAAGTATCCGAATAGAATTAATAAAAGTAAATAATATAAAGGTATTTTCTAAGTCATGAAATCATCTTAAAATAATTTAGACATAACTTCATTTTGGTAAAAAATATCAAATTGTAAATACTTAAGGATATCATGGAATTTGTCATTTTATACTTCTGTATGCAATACCCAACAGTTTTCCTTTATATATAACATTATTCTTACTTATATACTTTCATAAATTCTACACAGCAGGTACAAATAAATTTCTGGGCCCTTTGTCTAGGTCACTTAACATTATATGGCTAGCAGTATAATACACAAGGTATCCATTTCCTCTTCTTTGATATGTGACCTGACAAGATCATTACTTTTTCTGATCATAAATCTCTATGATTTTTTTCTATTACTGCTTTTGTCAAATTCATTGTATATCTTAAGCTTCCATCTATATTCATATCTACTCTATTTTTCTTCTTTACTCTATGAATGACCCAACATTTTGATTCTTTAGAGATTTTGGTTTATTCTATTTCTTAGACATATGGTATCACTTAAAGAATATTGGTGTTAAAAAGATCCCATAGCTTTGTAAATTTATGAGGAAAATCTCAATTTATACAATCAGAAATTTGGTACCAGAAAGGATTTTACAGATCATATTTTATAAAATCCACATTTTTTTTTCAGAGAAAGAAGTATCAGAGATTTTTTTTAAATCTTCAATTAAAGTATTTATATTTTCAATCAAGGAAAAGTTACCTTCTAGCTGTTCCAATTCATGCATCCAGCACTTTGAAAAAGAAGATTTAGCATCAATTACAAATAAATATTGTCAAGGAAATATATATATTTATATGTATATATAAATATGAATACATTGTGTATGTATTATATATAGGTGTATATATATTTATATATGTAATAATACATTTTCTACATTTATATAAAGTTTCCATATATTGGTAAAATCTAAGTATATATGATAGACACATAAATGCATGCATATATATGCATGCACATGCATATATACACATAAATGCATATTGATGCATATGGACATAAAAAACCTGCATCCATATTATAAGATAAGAAACATGTTTCATCATTAGTCCTCTATAATCATGGTGGGTCACTGAGATCCATGTTCTAAAATCTTGCTAATTTGTATTTATAATGTTTTTTGTTTTATAAATTTTGCTCAGTTCAGCTTTCTTAAAATTTCATCAATTCATATCAGTTTCCTAAACTTCTCTGAATCTATTACCTTCATCATTTCTTAAAGCAAATTAACATTTCTTTAGAATCATACACCATAAATTGTTCAATTATTGAGTCCCATTCAATTTTCAATAGACATGTCAAAAAGAGCCACTATGATATTTTTATACATATATTTTTCCCCTTTCTTTGTTCTCTTTAAACATTAGAACCTGTTTGGCATCTTTGGTTTAAAAGATATTTCCAGTTTAATAGTGTTTGGACATCCAAATTACTTTCCAGAATTACTAAAACTTTTTTTTCAGTTCCATCAATAGTGTGTTTACATGTATTTTCCTATGGACTCTGCAGAATTTTTCTTTTTTACTTTTGTGTCATTTTTTGTCAAAATAAATGACTGAGATATAACTGCAAATTCATTTTAATTTTATAATTATTAGTGATTTTCTCCTTATGCCTATTAAGAACTTGGATTTTTTCCAACAAAAACTGCCTGTTCATGTGCTTTGACCATTTTTAATGTGTGGTATGACTCTTGCTTTTGAAATTAAAACCTTTCCTTATAAATCTTAGAAATGAAATCTTTACTCTGAAGTACCACTGTAACCCATCAGATTGACCAATATGAACAGAGAGGACAATGGTCAATGTTTGAAGGGATGTGGAAAATCTATAACACTATTCAACCTTTCTGGAAAACAGTTTAGGGCAGTAAAATATGCATACCCTTTGATCAAGCAATACCAATACTAGGAGATCATAAAAAAAAGTATAAACATCACTTATACAAAAAATATTTACAGCAGCTCTGTTTGAAGTGGCAAAGAACTGGAAACTGAGGGGTTATCCATCAATTGAGGAATGGCAAAACAAATTGTGGTTTATGTATGTGATGGAACACTATTGTTCTGTTAGAAATCAGGAGGGATGAGATTCCAGAGAAGCTTGGGAAAACTTTCATGAATTGATGCTGAGTGATATGAGTAGAACCAGAAAAACATTGTACACACTAAAAACAACATGGGAGTGATGATCAACCTTAATGGACTTGTTTATTTCATCAGTGCAACAATCAGAGACAATTTTAGGGGCTCTGTGATAGAGAATACCATCTGTATCCAGAGAAAGAACTGTGGAATTCAAGCAAAGACTAAAGATTATTACCTTCAATTCTTTTTAAACAGTTGTCTTATGTACTGTATAATTTTGCTATGTTTAATAATTTATTTCTTCCTCAAGAATATGTTTTTGTCTCACAACACATTCAATTTTGATCAATGCATAGCATGGAAATGATGTAAAGATTGTCAGATTTCCTTTTGTGGGGGGGGAAGGGAGGATAGGGGACAAATTATAAAATTCAGAGCTTTACAAAAAAGTGATAGGTAGAAATTATGATTGTATATAATTGGAAAATAAATAAAATATTTATATAATTGAATGATATATAATCAATAAGATATTTATATAATTTTAAAATGAAATGGAATCTTTATTAGAGAAAGCTGCCATAAAGATCCTTTTCCTTTTCCCTGCTTCTCTTCTAAATTTAGCTTAATCGGCTTTGTTTATGTAAAGTCTTTTTTTTCATTGTATCTAATAGAATCGACAATTATACTCTTAATGATCCTTTCTGTCTCTTGTTTTTTCACAAACTCATCTTTCTCCATATATTTACTAGATAATTTATTCTTTAGTCCTTTATATCTAAGTCATTTGAAGTCTGTACTCATTTGAAGCTTATCCTGATATAATTTGTGAGATGCTAGTCTATATTTATTTAGTACCATTTATTATTTTATAATTTTTCTCAACAATTCTTTTGACAAATAATGAGTTACCCAATAGCTGAGTTCTTTCATTTTATCAAAACACTTTTACATGTAAATCTGTATTATATACCTAATCTGTTTTACTCATCTTTTTATTTCTTAAATAGCATCAGAATTGTTTTTATAAGGATTGTTTTATAAAATCGTGAGACATCAGGTCCTCTTAGGTCCCCTTTACTATCTACATTTTTGCACTTATTTCCCTTAAGGTTCCTGATCTTATGATCCTCTAGATCAATGTTGTAATCATTTTCAAACTTTCTAAAGTTAGTTGTATGATATTTATGGAACCATAGCTATTTTTAGTATATTGACTTAGAAATGAATTTTTTCAGTCTTTTTAGTTCTATCATTTGTGTGGAAAAATGTCTATATGTCTATGTTCTGGCCAGCACATTATCAATTATTTTAAAATTTCTAATGTTTTAAATTGAATTTTAATACTTCAGGCAGGATTTGTGATATACAGAAATGCTAATGATGTATTGCATTTATTTCACGTTTTGCAACAGTTTTGAACTTATTTCAATTAATTTCTTTTCAGTTGCTTCTCTAACATTCTCTAAATATACCATAATGTCCTGCACAAAAAAGCAAAAAAAATTCTTTCTCCCTTAACTCTTAATATTCCCTCAATTTTATTTGTTATTGCTCTAGCTAGTCTTTCATGCATTGTATGTAATTTGATAATAACATGATTGATATTTCTGGGAAGGTCTCAAGTTTTACTCATTTTAATTATTAATAGCTCTTTGTTTCAGATAAATATTAATGATTCTATTAAGGAAAGAATCATTCATATCCTTTCTACCATTTTAACAGAAATTGGTGCTACATTATACTGATATATGCATGTACTTTTTAAATAATATAACCAATTATGCCTATGATTTTCTGTATACTTAAGTAGTCTAACATGTTCTAATGTATAAATGCTTTGTTAAAGTACTTTCTTCTTTTGAAAATACATCTAACACTTGATTTTTTTCCTTTGGGAGATTTTTTTTATGTCATGCACAATTTCTTTTTTCAGAAATTATGTTAAATCCTATATATATTAATATGGAAATTTTATATTTTATAAATATTATTTCATTCTGATTGTCAAATTTATTACAAAGTATTTCATGGTAAGAGTTTCTCATAATTCATTTCATTTCATCTTTATTCATTGGGAATCCCCTTTTAATTATTGATAATGATATTTTGATTTTCTTTCTTGCTTTTTTAAAGCTTGCTCTTTTGATTTTTACTTTGGTGGGGATTTGTTGGATTTCTAGGTTTTTTTAAAGATGCATGCACCATTTATTTATCATCTTTTTTAATATTTTTTTGATCACTATGTTTATGGAGATATAAAATTTCCCTTTAGGGAATGGTTTGCATTTCATAAATTCCACTTTGTCTCAATTTTTGTCATTATCTTTAATGAAATTATTTATTTTTCTAAGATATACTTTGACCCACCTATTCTTATGATTAAATTATTAATCACTAATTAATCAAATCATTCATTTAATGAACATAACTCAGAATAACTATTGTATTTAGTAAAAAAAATAGTATTTTTTCTTTTCTGAATTTGAAAATTTTTATGTACTATTACATGGTGAATATTACATTTAGCTTTGCTGGTAAATTATTTTGGCTTAAAAACTATTTCTTTTGCATTCTAAAATATTTTATTCTAAGCTCTGGTTCTTTTTATGGTGGCTGCTAAAACATATGATTTTTAAAATTATTTTTAGTTTTTTTTTTGCAAGGCAATGGGGTTAAGTGGCTTGCCCAAGGGCACACAGGTAGCTAATTATTAAGTGTCTGAGGTAGCATTTGTACTCAGGTACTACTGACTCCAGGGCAGGTGCTCTATCCACTGCACCACCTCACCACCCCAAAAACTTATAAGATTTTGATGGTGTTCCTCAGTATTTCCTTCTAGATGCTTGAAGAATTTATTTCATTTGTACAGAATTTCTTTATTTTGATTATATCCTTCTTGAAAGTTTAAAATTTATTTTTTTGTAGATGACCAGAGAATTCCTGTAGTTTCACTTTCATCTCCCACTCTAAAAGACTTTCACAGTTTTGGGATAATTAGGAACTTTTTCCTCATGACTTTCAGATAAAGCAATGCTTCTCAAAATTATCCTTGCTTAATGTTTTCCAGATCAGTTATTCTTCTAAAATATTTTAATTTTTTTCTCGGATTTTTAGTCTTTTCACTTTCTTTTGATGTTTCTTATGTCATAAAACCACCTTCTTTTTGGTGAATTTTAACGAATCATTTTAAATAAGATTTTCTGTCTCCTGTTTCAAGATATTAATTTTCTTTCTTATTGTTTCTTCCAAAGTATCATTTGTTTTCTAATTTTTCCTCTATTCTTTTCATTTAATTTTTAAAATCATAAATTTTTAAAATTCTAATTTCATTTTATCTAGAAATTCTAGCTGAATTTGTACTCAAGCTACATTTTTTGGTTGTAGTTGAGACTTAGCTTGTAGTTGTTTTAGTATCATTATTTTCTGATTTTCTGTCTTCACCATCATTGCTTTCTTAATAGAGCTTTTTTCCCATTGGTTTCCTTTTTGTTTATTTCTTCTTCTGACTTATTTGTATACTTTGGACTTTATAGAAGGACTTGATCTTGAGTACTTAAAAGGGAGATGTCTAGCCTAATTTTGTGTCTTCTTGTTTTCTTTTTCTACTTTCTTAGGGTATTGTTTTAGTAAAATTCTGAGATTTTACAAAGTAGTTCAGAGTGGAGACCTGAAAGTTTTCAGTGCTCCTAAAGTGGACTTATTGAGGACAAAGTCTTATCACTACCCTCCTTTTTTGAACTATGCAAGTTGCTCCTTGCAACACACCTGTGGTGTTTGAGTTTTAGTGGATCACTAATGAATTTAGCCACTATCAACCAGCTGGAAAGTTCTGTAGGTTCACAATGGTAGAACTGAATCGTATCCTTTCTCTGACAGTTTAAAAGAGCATAATTCTTCCTCAATCTATCCTCAATGCAGGTTATTGGTCTGGCATACTTGTCATGGTTATTCCTCTATAGGCTTCTGAATTAACTATGGGATGAAATTGAGATCCTGATCTTCTACTGGGACCAAATCAAATAACTTCTTGCTTCTGGATGCTTATTTTTATCAGTACTGAGCCTAGAACCAGTATCTTCTCCATACTCTAGGAGTTCATCCGCAGTCACAGGCACTCTTCTAAGTATATTCTAGATTTGTGACATCAAATTAATCAATGAGCATGCACAGCTACTTGACATGTTTCTTTATCATGTATAAGGTTGGATCCTTATGTGTGGGTCTGAGAACTTTGCTTCGGATTCCCCTGTGCACTGTTTTCCTAGCTATACCTTATCCCCAGTGTTTGTACATCTCTATGTATGTTACCCTATGCTGAACTGGGATGGAAAAAAAAAAAAAGATGACTTGGATTTTTTCCCTTGAATTTCTCAATCAGATCTTTCAGAATATTTTCTTTCTTAATCACCTTGAAGAAATAGTGGAAGATAGGAAACTCAACTATATAGACCTTCCATCTTTAATAGCCAGAGAACTTAAATAACCTAATCAGCATTACATAGATTTTTTTTTTATCCAAATCAGGTTTCTATTGCAATTTATCTTCCTTGTTGACCATTTCACTACATTATATCCATTATATCCTTCTAATCTCTAATGATGTTGGGCAAATATATATATATATATATATATATATATATATATATATATATATATATATATATATATATACATATACACAATCAATTGGATCAATGATTCAGCTCTCAATTTGAAATTAGAGTTCAATTAGAAAATATATTAACTCTTTGAATTCAATTAAATAATAATTTACCAAAAAGTATCCCAGTAGCCTCAGATCTTTAATTTTTCTTCATATTACTTAAAACATCTCTACTTTGCTTAGAAAAACATGATAAAAAAAAAACTTAGCACATGATCTTGTGGGTTATTACCTACAGGAAGCTGTCCTACTTCTGAACATCATTTCACAGACTGTTTATAAGAGTATACTTCTTCCTCATTACATTCATCATAATTTAATTTTATTTTCAGTTGTCTATAATGACATTAAGATTTAATTTAAAATGAGTATGGTTGGAAAGGTCTATTTTCTCAATGGAAGTTTGAGCATTAAAAGTGAAAGTGGAATGAATCTGAGTTTAGTATAAATTGGATTATTTAAATATTAAATGCGTAGTATTTTATTCTACTCACTATACTGCTCATGCATAGTAAGCTGTTTTCCTTAACTGAATTCAATTCCAAAGGAAAGTCGGGCTCTCTGAAAATACTTGCATGTGCTTAGTCACACATAGCTTCCTTATGCAAAATAAAAACAATAATTTACCCAATATATACTTAATCAAATTCATTATTTTTTAAAGTTACTGCTACTCAAATTTCAAGTCAACCAAAGCAAAACCAGCTACATGGACCAAAAGCAGTCACTAAAAATATTTTTAAAATGATCTTAAGCTATCATCACAAAAATGTGCTAGGTTATTTGCAAGAAAAGTATACCTAGCATCTGTTCAAATGAAGGATTTTTCATTTATTTATTGCAAATGAACTATTTATCTTTTTAAATAGTTGGAGTTTTAATACCAGAATTGAAAAACAGAAAATATCTAGAAATATTACATATTATAAAACAAAGTTAAACAGATAAAACGCATGTTTAGCAAAGGACAAATTTCCTTCTATCCAAAAACAGCTTATTATAAACTGTTATTCTGTGTGAATTTTTTGATTACCTTTTGCTTAAATCCTCCAGATTTTTGGTTCAGGAGATGAATATAAATTACAAAACCTGCAATTGTTTCTAGTTCATCAAGTGTTATAGCTCCAGGGCTCTGAAATACAATTGTGGTATGTATGTGTATGTGTGTGTGTGTGTGTGTGTGTGTGTGTGTGTGTGTGTGTATCTATGTGTATGGGTACAGGCATGCATGTTAATTCAGCAATAATTTAATATATGTATAATATATTCACGGATTTTGGATTTATGAATCCTACAAGTTTGACACCTATCAAAAGGAACTATTCAAAGAAAGGGTTATTTTGTTTTCATTTTTGCAAGGAAATTGGGTTAAGTGATTTTCCCAAGGTCACACAGCTAAGTAATTATTGTATCTGAGACAAGATTTGAACTTATGTCCTCCTGACTCTAGGGCCAGTGCTCTATTTTACTGTGCCACCTAACTGTCCCCAAAGAAAGTTTTAAATGTGGTCATCATTTTTACATGCCAAGGAGAGAAAATATTTACTATTATTAAAAGATATGGGGACAACCAGTTGTAACTTCTACCATCCCACTGATTGTCAGCAGTTAATCACATGATCTCACTAGTAGAGCTATAGTCCCCTTCTTCCCTCATTTTTTTCCTATTTATTTCTATTTTCTGAACCTATATATTTGACCAACCTGATCATAAAGACAAAGGGCATTGTTTATACCAAAATTATAATTTGGTGATTTGGGATTCTTCAGGGGACTTATTCAAAATTTAAGATGTAGTAATACTGAATTTAGAATAGGAAAACCTGACTTCCAATCCTATTGGGCTAATGACACTTCAATGCATTTCAGTCCCCTCATCTATAACATAAGGGAATTGTACTAGATGAGTATTGAGGTTCCTTTCAGCTCTATAGCTGAGATCCTATTGTCATATTAAAATATTATTGTTTGATTATTTACTTAGTGGATCTAAAATGTAAAGATTCACTTTATAATATGGCTAAGACAAATGATTATTTCTACTCCTTAGAGGACCCATGAGTCCCACAGCTACAGATATTTGGAAGATTAAGCAATTACATTCCAGCTATATTCCAGTCACAACAATTGAACTATGGAACATTTGCAGGTAGTCATGAATTTTCTCAGTGACATCAATCTCAAATGATATCACAAATCTATTACTCATAGTTATTTATCTTCCTGTGTTCTTTCTTGGTCAATCAATTCCCAAACACTATATTCCTAAAAACACCAAGAGTCATTAAAAAAAGCTATAGCATATTGTCAATTCAGATTTTCTTCTCTTGACTTTTCAGTGTTTATAGGTATAAAGGGAAGAAGGTTGACACAAGTTTTCAGGTCATTTCACGTAATCCTAGGAAGGCAATTTTATTTTCACATCACCTAATATTTAGGATAATTCATGCTGTAAGTTTATCAGTTTCTGAAAATAAATATAAGAAATAAAAAATTACTATCTTTAAAATTTGAAAAAATAACTTTGAATTATTAATATTGTCAAATTATGGGATTTGGGGAGCCATGTTTATATAGTTCATAATTTAATTCATAGTAATGAAGTTAGACTTTTAAATTTTCAATAAGAATAAAATTCATTGGCATTCTAAACTCATTCTGAAGAAAAATGAAAATAATCAGACAACAGAAATAAAACTTGTTAGCTGTAAGCAAGTTTCACTTGTTTCTATTAATGAAGAGAATCCAAAAGATTACAGAATCATAGCTTTTGAGTTAACTCAGAGGTTACTTGAGTCAAATCTAATGAAATATAGTTGAGAAGACTGAATCTAAGAGAAGATAAGTGACATGTCTAAGGTTACAAAGTATTAATTTTTTAACATTCATGTTAGCATTTCCTAAACTTTCATCTCTATGTAAGTATTAACCCCTACCTTAACAATAATAAATAAATAAACTCAATTTTATAAAATTTATTTCACATTGGAAAATATTTTTCTAACAGCTCTGTGAGGGGGGACCAATTTCAGTTACTTCTCAAATTCATAAGTCACATCTCCATAATGAGAAATTAAAGTTATTTTATTGCAATTTTTTTTAATTTGTAAAAATATTTCTTGGAAGATGATGGAGTAGGTCAGAAAATTCTAAGTTCTCTAAATCTCCTCCACTAACAAGTGAAAAAAAAAACCTCAGGGTAAAAGTAAAACAACAAAAACCAACACAAGTTGTCACAGAACATTTTTTCCCTTTTGTAACAATCAGAACAGATTCGAAGAAGCATACTGAAATAGAGATTCCTCTGGGTGAATGAAGTGCAATTACCTCCAGACTAGCTCCCTGAAAAAAGCAAGAAAGGAGCCTTGGGGGCAGCCAAGTTGGGAGCCTCAGTCACAGAAATTTTCATGTCCCAGAGTTGGTCATCTGAGTGGAGGAATAGTGGGGACCACTTCTGATAAGGGAGACTGAGTCCAGTTATGCTGGTGAGATGCAGTCCTGGCCAAGAAGGCATCTTCACTGAATGCAGAGGCAGTGGTGCAGGACACTGCTGGCTGTCTATATTGATAGGAGAGTTGAATTCTTGGTCTTGTTCCTAGTTCAAAGGGGAGAACTGAAGTTATTGCCACTGAAGGGTTCTCAAGTAGTAGCATTCCTTCCTGCTCAGTGTACTAAGGGACCCCAGCTATGACTTGGAGGGAGGGGAAAGGAGTGCAGAGGATGGGACTAGGAAAAAGCTACTGAGATCAGAGACAACATCCTTCACAATGCAGGACTATAGGTGAATATTTTTTAAAGTCTGTTAAATTAAAAAAAAAGGCAGGCGATGGAAAAATAATTCAACCATAGATAATTATTATGGGAATAAAGGAGACAGAGGGAAAAAAGATGAATCCAGCATACATGGAGCCACGATAAGGTCTACTGACATGTTTTATTTTTTGCCTTTGATAGTTTCATAAGAATATTAGGTCTCATTATATGAGCATCTCTAAGTCTTCCTGGGAACACAACACAAATTTTTGTGCTTTTAAAACTTTTGTTAATATAAAGGTAAACAATTCTGTTACCTAGGGTTCATGACAGCTGAGTTTGTTGGAAACTGAATTGTTGGACAGCCTACAGTGAGCTGTTAGATGCTGAACCATTTTTAATTTCTTTGAGTCATTATCACAGAATGACATAATACAGGTTTTCTCTCCTTTGTAATATTGCAAAAATACACAAAATAATTTAACTTTCTTAAAGCTGAAAAATAATTATGAAGGTTTCCTCCATTATTATGAAAATTTTGTCTTGCTCATGTTGTCTCAGAATGCTGGTGAATTTATTTTGTAAAGCAAAGACAGATGCAATTTAAAAAATTCTTTTATAAAATCATTTTAGTGACAATGCATTTTAATATTTGCACAGAAAATTTAAGTAAATGTTGCCCCCAAAACTCAACCAATGACATTTATAATAACTCAATGTGGAAGGTATTGATGTAACTTAAAAGTGTATAACCTTTTGCTTAAAAGAAACTATCATTTTTTTACATTTATAGTAAATCCTTAGAAGTCCTTTCAAACATTCTGAAGACATTATTAATCAATATATGTAATCAATACATGGAACTTTGCCCATCTCACTGCTTTCTTATGAAAGAGATCAGAAAAACTGCTTAAATGTCAGTTATCTTTATGCAATTAATTTTAGAGAAATCCTTCATGATTAAGTATGTAAAATCACATTATCTGTGTGCTTTCTACATATGAAAGCAGACCCTAAACAATGATATAACTCTTCAATAGTAATGACTGACCATATATATGTAATATGAGAACCAAGTTTTTGAATACTTTTAGCCTTAAAAATGACCTGCAAAAAAGAATAGGGAAAATAAGGAAGTTATAATTTTGACCTTCTCAGTGAGCCTAAAGAGCAATATTTAGCTATCATTACTCTATGTATGTAGCAAGATATGGTCATCATGAGTCTGAGGATATAAACCTGCACATAAAATGAGACCTTCATGTGAAAAAAAAAAGGAATTTTCAGAGTGCAAAGTATTTTCAGGTCCTAATTAACAATTAAAATCATGTGTATTTGAATCATCTTTATTCCCTATTTTTGATTCTAATAGATACAATTAAAAGGAAAATTTGTTATTTGATTTATAATTGCAATAAAAAGAGGTTGTTATAGTACATAGGAAACTGGACTATGTGAATTTCAGTATCTTTTATGTGTAAATGTGAAATTATTTTATATTTTAATTATGCCAAATTCCAAACACAAGCACCAATGTACTCACATAAACCTATAGGGAACCAACAATATCCTCTTGGTAATGTTGTATAGCTATGTTAGTGATGGAATAACTTAATATCAGAAGATATTATATTCTAAATGGCAATGAAAAAACAGACTGAGTTTGAGCAGGTTGTAGTATATTACCAAGGATGATTTGTATACAGGTAGTGGTATGACATCTTTAAGGAAAAATATGATTGAACCAGGACATAGAATGGTCAAAAGATGAGAACAAGGAAATAGAGTAATAGTTAATTAATTAAGTAGTGAATTAATTAAAATATAATGTTTATTCTTTTAACCATTCTTTAAAAAACATGAATTCCTTCTATTTACAAAGGACATTTCTATATATGTATATATGAAAAGAAAGAAAGAGAGAAAATAAGAGTATTGATAATACTTCATTGTCATTCTATTCCTAAAAGATACATGAAGAAAAAATTTAGGAAAAAAGGAAGCTAGTGTTTTTAATTTCATCATTATTGTCCTGGATGAATGGGTTAGTAGATATGGCACTGCACTGATTGATGAAAACTCCTTCGGTAATGGAGCAAAAAAATGAAGCTACCAAGAGTCTAGGACAAGGTATGAAAACATGCCTTTCTGACAGCTATTTAAAACAAGCAAATTTTATTTAAGAAGTCTAATTTTGTAAACTCCTATTTATAGCAATAATTCTGACCTTTTTGAATTATATTCCTGCAAAATTAATTATAGAAAAATACATTTTATTAAAGGTGGTTTCTTTCTTTTGCCTTTTCTAATTTATTTAGTTCATTCTTGGGAAATGGAAGAAATACTCTTATAATTATAAAGATTATGGGCTTAAATGAAGTTATTTTTCTTGCATATTATCTGGGCCTAAAAATAACAAGTGTTTAGATAGATGAATATTTTATTAAGGAAACCACTAAGATGTAAAAGAAGCAGATGTTAAATTCAAGACATAATATGCCAATTATCATTAAGTAGCTCTGGGGTGATTTTTAAAAAATTAATAATATTTAGAGAACAGAATTCTTTTCCCTTTGTATTTTTATTTAAAAGTAAAAAACGACTGAATTTGAAGCCTGGCAGATTTTACTCTATGTTGAGTCTTCAGAATGTAAAATATTGAGATTATTTCTCTTCCTAATCAGGTATTATCAAGAAAGTTAAAAATATAAAAGATAATCTTACATTTCGACTGCTCAGGGAAACTACTCCAGTTTTTGAAGCTACCTTTGACCTCTAAATCTGGGGGAAAAGATCAATGATCCTTCATTGTCTCTCTTGATCATTTTGTTTACAATAAAAAGTTGAAATTTCAATTAAGCTTCCTTTCTGCTGATCGCTCTTTGTCCTCCTTTGCCTCCCTCTTTATCCTATCTTTAACACCAACATCAACACCACCACCACTACCATCACCCTCCCTCTCCTGTTCTTTCTTTTCTCTCCCTTACCTCTGGATTGTTCCTAGATTTCTCAGGAGTTCAACGTTAAATCAAAGAAGTCCACAGGAAGCAGGCAGGATTGCAAATATCCTTTTGTAAGAAAATACTATATACTTGTAGATCAATTGTTTGACCGTAAATTTGATTTTTATAGTACATGCTACTTGATGTATTATATATCTATATATATATATAGATATATAGATATATAGATATATAGATATATATATATTAGTTTTAGAATTGTTGAGTTCTTATCAACTGTATCATCTTGGGTTTTAACTAGTCTGTGGGCTAATAATAGTTTCATACTCATTGAATGACCTTGTTGAATTTTCAGGTTAAAAAGAATCATTATAGGTTAACAGAAGAGGAGATAGAATATTTGAATAGACCTGTCATAAAAAGAATTTGAATAAGCCATCATTGAGCTCCCTAGGAAAAAAAATCCCCAGGAACACCTGGATTTATAAGTAATTTCTACCAAACCATTAAAGAACAAATAATTATAATAACACATAAATTGTTTGGAAAAAATATGGAAAAGTCAGTTACAAATACCTTTTATGAAACAAAGGTACTATTGCATAAATCAGAAAAAGAAAAAAACAGAGAGAAAATTATAGATCAGTTTTTCAAATGAATATTGAGTCAAAAATTTTAAATAAAATACTAGCAAGAAAATTGGAGGAATATATCCCTGACTTTGTATAAGTTACACAAAAAGTGCATGTCTAATTCAATATTAGGAAAACTATTAGCATAATTGACTATATCAATAGTAAAAGTAACAAAAATCATATGATTATTTCAATAGATGGGGAAAAAAACCCCTGACAAAATATAACAATTGTTCTTATTTAAAAAAGGAGAAATAAATGACATAGGAATCAATGGAGCTTTCTTGAAAAAATAACTCCTGCCCATGTAAAATCAAGCATTAACATTATTTTAATGGGGATGAGATAAACTAGGAACTGTTCTCCCCACCAACAAATTTGTCTTTGCCTAATTCACTGGAGAAGGAAATGACAACCCACTCCAATATTTTTGCCGTGAGAGCATCACAAAAAGTCCCAGTCAACTGGACAACAACAACAGCAATATAAAGCGATATTCAGAGGGGATATATCAAAGCCTTTCCCAATGAATATAGGAGCAATGCAAGAATGCCTTTTCTCCTGATTGTTATTGGTTACGTTTTTAGAAATGCTAGCCATAGCAGTAAGACAAGAAATAAAAGGCATAAACATAAATAAAAGGCAGATTTAAATATTCTATTTTTTCAGATCAATACAACATCCAATTCAATGAAGTTGTAAGTCACAAAATAAACCCATAAGTTATTTGCATATCTATATGATACCAAAAAAATCAAGAGGCAGGGAGGAACAGAAATTCCATTCAAAATAACTATATAATCTATAAAATGTTTGTGAGTCAATCTTTCAAAATACACTCAAATATTTATATAGATGTAATTTTACAATACTACTTAAAGAATTAACAACTTAAACAAATGGAGAAGTAGTTATTCTTTCTGCAGTTGCCAAACAATTAAAAAAAATTACAGTAGTCCAAAAACTGTTTTATCATTAAACTTAATCAAACTCCCCAAGGATTACTTTACAGAATTTAATATATTATACAAACATACATTGGAGGAGGAAAATAGTTAAAATATCAATAGAAAGCATGAATAAAGTGAGGAGTGAAGGAGGAATAACATGTACAGTTCTATATGTAATTATAAAGCAGCAATTATAATAACATTGTTACTGCTTTAAAAAATTCAAAAAGTATATCAGTGTAACAAACTAGATTGGGGAGCAGTAGAAAAAATAGAACTCGATAACCCTAAAAAATTAGAACATATTAAATCACTTAAGAACTTCATTTTGGATTCCTGAGAATAACATAAAGCAGTCTGACTGAAGTTAATATTTAAAACAGGTGTCTTTATCTTTCTGTCACTTATAAATCCAACAGTACTTTCATATTTTCCCCATGATCTACAAATAGCTATTTGATTTGTAATTTTGTCAATTACGATTTTTAAAACTCTAAAACTTTCATATACAAATGAATTAATGGACCATAATATTATTCATCTATTGTTGTCTCAGTCTTTGCTTATGTATTCAAACAATTCTTAGTATATTCATGTTAATGGAAATTTTCCATTTGGTCCTCAGCACAATTTGCATCTTCATTCAGTGTTTTATCTGAAATACTTTCATTTTTACCCTAGATTGATTTGATCAACTTTCCTTATAGAAATACCTCTTTGTTTATTCCCTATTCATTAAAAATTATGCACATATGCACAAATGCACAGATACACCTAAAAAAGATAGTGCCATTCATAGAACATGAAAAAAATTCTAATCAGTTGCAATTGAACAATATTTTGTCAAGATTGTGTAGAGGAGTATAATGAGGATGCTGTAAAATATTTAAATATTTTCATTCTTGGCAAAAAAAAAGTCTCGAAATTTCCTCTGCATTCCTTTTCAGTGCCTCTTTCTTTTGTTTCCTTTTTTGCCTATAGCAGCTCTCATATCCCTTAGATTGAAACAGTTATATTGTTTCCTATTTCAGTGGAGTTTTGGTTTCTGTTATTTATCTTGGATAAGTAATTCCTAAGTGATATTTGATCACATAAGAAAGGAAATTCAGACTTCCAGCCAAGATGGCAGACAGAAGACAGACACTGTGATAGTGCTCTCTCTTTCCCCTCAGAAATAACATGAGAGAAACCTGATAATAGAAATTTGATCAACAAAACCCAGAAAGAGAAGCTAGGAGAAGAACAACCAAGAAGGTTTGTGTCAGGGGGACCTTGGGTGTACCAGGAGACAAGAGGAGAGGATTAATGCTGGGGAGCGCAGCTAGGGGAGGCCAGAGGGTCAGCCTCAGTTGTAGAGACTTTGGTGAGTGGTGGGTTTGAGACACAGCTTTAGCTGAGGAGTCTTTGGCCATGGGGAGAAGAGCTACCAGGGGGTGAGTTCCAGCACAAAGTCTCAGAACACATCTGGAGAACAACTAGCTAGGCCAGGGACCTAAGCTCACTACTTTCTGCAGAGCTCTTTACCTAGCACAAACAATAGACAACCCCACCCCCACCCCCTCAGAGTAGCAGAGCTCACTCAACATAAAGAGATTAACTCCCTCCCTCAGGGCCCAGCCCAGTTTTCAAGGTCAACTCAGACCCTCCTGCTGAGGACCTCAGACATGGAAGAGAAAGCAACCAACACCCCTCCCCCACCCTTTGGAATTACTAAGTCAAGTGAACAAAGCCTCTAGGATCATCAAAAGCAAAACTCTGAAAGCTAGCTCCCCCCCAACACAAGATGAAAAAAGGCCAGAGAAAAGGGGGACCCATGGAGAAATACTTAAAAAGGACAGATCCTAACCCAGAGAGATCTAGTGCTGCTGAGGAGAATATGAATTGGTCTCCAGACCAGAAAGATTTCTTTGAAGAAATCAGGAAGGAGTTTAAAAGTCAACTGGAAATATTGGAAAAAGAAACTCAAGAGAAAATTCACATTTTGCAAGACAAAATTAACATCTAGCAACAAGAAAAATACATCTTTGGGGGGAAAAAAAACAATTGGACAAATACAAAATGAGAATAACTCTCAGATCTGCAATTGGGAAAATGCAAAAAAGAAAATGATTCTCTCAAATCCTCAACTAGGCAAATGAAAAAAGGAAATGATTCTCTCGAAACTACATTTGGGAAATAGAAAAATCCCTCAAAATGGAATGGAACAACTGGAAAAAGAGTTGCAAAAGATAAAGGAAGAAAAATGTTCTCCTCTAAAAAAAGAATGGAATTGGTCGAAACTAATGACTTCATGAGACAACAAGATTGTGTTAAAACCAAAAGATTGAAAAAAATAGAAAATAAAATACCTCATCAGCAAAATCACTGACCTCGAGAACAGGTCAAGAAGGGAGAAGCTAAGAATTATCAACCTTCCCGAGAAGATTGAAGAGAAAAAAAAAGGATGGACTTAATATTACAGGATTTAGTTATTGAAAATTACCCTGATATCATGGAACCACAGGGCAAAATATTTATTGAAAGACTATATTGATCCCCTCCAGAAAGAGATCCTAAAATGAAAACACCAAGGAATATTGTGGCCAAATTACAGGACTATCAGATAAAAGAAAAAAATCTTACAAGCAGCCAAAAAGAAAAAAAATTAAATACCATGTTGCCACAGTAAGGATTATGCAGGACCTGGCCTTAGCAACATTAAGGGATTGAAGGGCCTGGAATGAGATATTCCAAAGAACAAGGGAGTTTGCAGTGCAGCCAATAATCCACTACCTGGCAAAGCTGAGCTTTCTCCTCCGGGGAAAAAAGATGGACATTTAACAAAATGGGAGACTTCCAAGATTTCATGATGAAAATAACAGAGCTAAAAAAAAAATTTGGACATCAAACAGGAAGTTTAAGAGACACATGAAAAGGTAAAAAGAAAAAGAAAACACAACTGCTATACAATAAGATGAAACTGGCTATATACCCACTTGGGAGAAAGAGTCTCATAACTCTTGAGAACTGTAACTCTATTAGAGAAAATATACATAGCCAGAAGAGATGGACACTCATAACTTTTCTGTGACTAAGACAGAATGATTTAAAAATAATACCTCCTTAAAAAGGGGGGCAGTAAGGAGAAGGGAAGTTGGAGGGAGACTGGGCTAAATCATTACATCAAAAGATATAAAAGACCCATTGTAATTGAGGGGAGGAAGGGAGGATGTGAGAACCACCTGAATCTTCATCTCAACAGACTTAGCTTAAAGTTAATTTAGACACACTTAAATTAAGAAAATTATTTTACCTTTCAAGCATTAAAAGGGGAAAAGGGGAGGGGGGATAGGGAGGGAGAGACAAAGGGGAACTAACAGAAGGAAGGGAAGAAGGAGGAAAGGGAAAGGGGGGAAATTGGGGAGGGGGGTTGATTTAAGAGGGCAAACACACTGAAGGTGTGGATATTCAGAAACAAAACACATGGGAATATAGATAAATGGGAAAAGGGGGAAATTTCAAACAGAAGGAAGATGGCATGGAGGGCAATAAAGAGTTAGTAATTACAACTTTGAATGTGCATGGGATAAATTCTCCCTTAAGACCTAAGCAGATAGCAGAGTGGACTAAAAACCAGAATCCTACAATATGTTCCTTACAAGATACTCATTTGAAGCAGAGAGATATAGTGAGTAAAAGTAAGATTGGAGCAAAATATATTTTCCTTCAGCTGAAGTGAAAAAAGAAGGCATAGCACTCCTTATCTCAGACAAAGCAGTTGCAAAAATAGTGTTAAAAGAGATAAGGAAGGAAAATATATCCTCCTAAAAGGTACCATAGACAATAAAGTATTTCAATACTGAATATGTATGCACCTAATGGGACAGCATCCACATTCTTAGAGAAGTTGAAAGAGCTACAGAAAGACATAGACAGCAAAACTCTACTAGTGGAAGACCTCAAACTTCTACTCTCACATTTAGATAAATAGACTCATAAAATAAACAAGAAGAAATTTAAGGAGTTAAATAGATTATTAGAAAACCTACATATGATAGACCTATAGAGGAAACTGAATGGGGATAGAAAGGAATGTACTTTTTTTCCCAGTACATGGCACTCACACAAAAAATTGACCATGTATTAGGATATAAAAATCTAATGATCAATTTCAGAAAGGAAGAAATAGTGAATACATCTTTCTCATATCACAATGCAGTAAAAATCATATACAATACTGGAACAGGGAAATATAGACCCAGAATGAATTGGAAACAAAATAACCTCATTTTAAAGAATGAGTGGGGGCAGCTAGGTGGCTCAGTGGATAAAGCACTCGCCCTGGAGTCAGGAGTACCTGGGTTCAAATCCAGTCTCAGACACTTAGCAATTACTTAGCTATGTGGCCTTGGGCAAGCCACTTAATCCCATTTGCTCTTGCAAAAAAAAAAAAACAAACAAACACAACTCTAAAAAAAAAGAATGAGTGGATCAAGCAAAAAAATTATAGAAGGAATTAATTATTCCATCCTAGATAATGTGAATAATGTTACAACATAAAAAAACTGTGGGATACACTCAAGGCGACTCTCAGGGGGATATATTATATCTTTAAATGATTACATGAATAAATTAGAGAAAGAAGAAATCAATCAACTAAATATGCAACTAAAATAATTAAAGAAGGGACAAATTAAAAACCCCCAATCAAGTACCAGATTAAAAAATTTTCCAAATTAAAGGAGAAATTAATAAAATCAAAAGCAAGAAAAATATTAAACTAATAAATAAAATCAAGAACTGGCTTTATGAAAAAAACTAATAAAATTGATAGACCTCTGTCAATTTGATTTAAAAAAAGAAAGAAGAAATGCAAATTGCTAGTATCATAAATGAAAAAGGTGAACTCACCACCAATGAGGAAGAAAATTAAAGTAATAATTCAGAAATATTTTGCCCAACTCTATGCCAACAAATTTGACAATCTAAGTGAAGTGGACAAATATTTACAACAAGATCAAATGAAGAGAAAATCAAAAACTTAAATAAACCATCTCAGAAAAAGAAATTCAACAAGCCATTATTCAACTCGCTAAGAAAATAATCTCTAGGATCAGATGGATTGAAACATTTAAGGAAAAATTCGTTCCAATTCTATATAAAGTCTTTGGGAAAATAGGTGAAGACAGAACTTTGCCTAACTCTTTCCATGACATCAATATGGTGCTGATACCTAAACCAGGAAGAATAAAACAGAATAAGAAAAAGATAGACCTGTGTCCTTGATAAATATAGATGTGAAAATCTTAAATAAAATCTTAGCAAAATGATTACAAGTTATCACTAGGATAAACCATTATAATCAAGCATTATAATCAAGTAATGCAGGGTTGGTTCAATATTAGAAAAACTGTTAGCATAATTAATTATATCAATAACATACCTACCAGAAAACATATGATCATATCAATACATGAAGAAGCTTTTGATATAATACAGCACCCATTTTTTACTAAAAACACTAGAGAGTGTAGGAATAAATGGTTTGTTCCTTAGAATAATAAGCAGTATCTCTGAAACCATCAACAAGCATTATATGCAATGGGAATAGGTTTGAGGCATTCCAAATAAAAACAGGGATGAACTAAGTTTGCCCATTCAATATTGTATTAGAAATGTCAGCCTCAGCAATAAGAGAAGAAAAAGAAATTGAACCACTCAGAATAACGAATGTGGAAACAAAACTCTCACTCTTTGCAGATATTATGATGGTATACCTAGAGCATTCCAAAAAGTCTTCTAAACAACTACTATAAATTTAGCAAAGTCACAGGATATACAATAAAACCTCATAAATCCTCAACATTCCTATATATGACTAGCAAGAAACAGCAGAAAGTGCTAGAAAGAGAAATCTCATTCAAAGTAATCTCAGACAAAATAAAATACCTGGAAGTCTACCTGCCAAGGCAGATTCAAAAACTTTTTTGTAAACTATCGAAAAACACTTCTCACCCAAATAATAACAGATTTAAATACCTGGGCAAAAATCAACTGTTCATGGATAGGTTGAGCTAATGTAATAAAAATGACAATTCTACCAAAACTAAACTACTAGTTTAGTGTCCACATACAATAAGATGAATGAGAGACCTTCCACAATGATTCTCTCAAATCCTGAACTAGGCAAATGAAAAAAGGAAATGATTCAAACGATTCTCTCAAAACTACATTTGAGGGGCGGCTTGGAGTCAGGAGTACCTGGGTACAAATCCAGTCTCAGACACTTAATAATTACCTAGCTGTGTGGCCTTGGGCAAGCCACTTAACCCTATTTGCCTTGCAAAAACCTAATTAAAACCAAAATAACTACATTTGGAACTGGAAAAGGAGTTGTAAAAGATAAAGGAAGAAAATTGTTCTCTAAAAAAAAAGAATGGAATTGGTGGAAACCAATGACTTCATGAGACAACAAGATTGTGTTAAAAACCAAAAGATTGAAAAAATAGAAAAAATTGTAAAAAAGCTCATCAGCAAAACCACTGGTTTTGGTCGGGAGATTGGTAAATAAAAATTCCAAAAAATTAATGAGTTAGAAAAAGTTGTAAATAAATTCATATGGAGAAATAAAATGTCAAGAATTTCCAGGGATTCAATGAAGCAAAGTGCAAAAGAAGGTGGCTTAGCCTTACCACATCTAAAATTATATTATAAAGCATCAGTCCTATAAACTGTCCATTTTTGGCTAAGAAACAGTCATGGATCAGTGGAATAGACTAGGTGCAATAGCAGGAAAGTTCAGCTACTGCAATAAAAACTCTCTCTTTGATAAAAATCTATTGGGAAAATTGGAAGTTATTATGTAAGAAATTTAGATTAGATCAACAACTCACACCCTATACCGATATAAGATAAAAATGGAAACAGGAACTAGACATAAAAAGCAATATTATATGCAAACCTGAAGGTCATGGAAGAGTTTACCTGTCAGATCTATGGAAAGGGAAATGGTTTATGACCAAGAAAGAGATAGAGAACATCATTTAAAGCAAACTAGATAATTTCGACTACGTTAAATTAAAAAGTTTTGCACAGATCAAACCACTGTAACCAAGATCAAAAGAAATGTAGTAAATTGGGAAACAATTTTTGCAACTAGCTTTCTGACAAATGACTCACTGCTAAAATATACAGAGAACTGAGTCACATTTTCAAAAAAAACAAGTTCCCCAATTGACAAATGGTCAAAGAATATGCAAAGGCAATTTACAGCTGATGAAATCAAAGCAGTCCATAGTCATATGAAAAATTGCTCCAAATCAAATCATTAATTATTAGAGAAATGCAAATTAAAGCATTTCTAACATACCACCTCACACCTCTTAGATTGGTCAATATGTCCAAAAAGGATAATGATCATTGCTGGAAGTGGTCACTAATCTGGGACACTAACACATTGTTGGTGGAGCTGTGAACTCATCCAATCTTTCTCTAGAGAAATTTGAGATTATGGCCAAAGGGCAACAAAAATGTGCATACCCTTTGACTATCACTACTTTGTCTATATGCTGAAGAGATGATAAAAAAAAGGGTAAAAGCATCAATTGTACAAAAATTTTCATAGCAGCTCTGTGGTGGCAAAAAATTGGAAATTAAGTGAATGTCCTTCAATTGGGGAATATGTATGTCATGTAACATTATTGTTCTATTAGAAACCAGGAGGGATGGGAATTCAGGGAAGCCAGAAAGGATCTGCATAAACTGATGCTAAGTGAAATGAGCAGAACCAGAAAAACTTTGTACACCCTAACAGCAACATGAGGGTGATGATCAATCTTGATGGACTTGCTCATTCCACTAGTGCAACAACCAGAGACAATATTGGGATATCTGCAATGGAGAATGCAATCTGTACCCAGAGAAATAATTATGGGTTTTGAACTAAGACCAAAGACTATTAACATCAAATTGGGGGGGGGAAAGCATTATGTTATTATGTAATTTGACTATCTTCCTTAAGGATATGATTTCTCTGTCATCACTCAACATAGATCAATGTATAACATGGAACACTAACAGAATGCCTTCTGTGGGCGGAGGGGAAAGGGAAGCAAAAATGGGGGGTGAATTGAAAAACTCACAATAAATAAAGTCTTTCTTTAAAAAAAAGAAAAAAGCAAGGAAATGCCATGTGTCACTTGTCTCTCTAAGACCTTTGCCACAGTTCCTTCCCTGAAGATGGAAGAGAGATGATATTCAGGCAGCTTCTCTTCTCAAAACAACCATTCTAATGAAGAAAGAAATGTTGTGGCTTGCTTCACCTTGGGGCCCACAGTGATGACCCCCCTCCCGGAGGGGAGCTGAGAATAAGGAGTCAAGCCACCACTGCCTTATGCCTCCAGCTCAATTTTATTACTGCTTAGCTTCTACATATATATACCATTAGGTCTTCTGGGGTAGAACAAAGAATAATTGAGGGAAGGGGTTGCACAAGCAGGGTATACGTGCAGCATCTTGCATTACAGGATAAGGGGGGTATGTTAGGGGGGAGATAGTAAAACATAGATGTGTCTATGGGGCAGAATGTCCAGCTCCCAAGGACTCCAGTGTACCTTGTCTCTTAGGGCGGCGTGCCAGATCCTGAGACTGTCCAGGTTGGGGGGCTGTTGGTATAGCCTGTGTCCTCACAAAGAAACATAACTAGAAGTGACTACACTTGAAATGCCTGAAACCTCACTATGTCCTTTTCCCATTTTACACCAATGACACTGCAATTAGGATTTTTTTCCATAGTAGGACCTCCTAACTCTATTTCAACTGAAGGAATTCCTATAACTTCGATCATAGACAAGAATCATACCATTTTTTAATTTTTCAAATAAATTCAGCAAATATTTATTAAATCTTTACTGTGTACCAGTACTTATAGATATGGGACATGACCAGTCAATAGATTATTCAGCTAAAAATAACAACAAAAAAACTGCCATCATTGATTGCTTTATGACCTTAGATATAAATATTTACTGTCAGTCATTTTCTAGAATAAAAATTTTTAGTAAAAAGTCAAATCCTGCTGGATCTGTTTTAACTTCGGCATATTTTTATCATTTGCCATATAGAACCAGATCCTTTAAAATCCAATTTTGCCATCAATAATCATTTTAAAAGCATACAGAATTTGTTTTAGAAAGAAAAATCTATTCTTCCAGTTTGATCCACAATTAGAATGATATTCCTAAGAATTTTTCCAAATTGGCAGAACGAAGATGAGTACTAAGACAATTATTTGAGTGAATCAGTTGAAAAACACCAAATAGTTTCATGTGAAAAATTATGATAACTGCAACATAGATAATATTATGATAAATTGTTTCAATCCTTATTGTTTTCTGGTTTAGATTTTGTCAGAATTTTCTAAGGACCTATTGATATCTGTTTAAAGAAATTATCTTGGAGAGGCTAGGTGGCACAGTGGATAGAGTAACAGCCCTGGAGTCAGGAGCAGCTGAGTTCAAATCCAGCCTCAGACATTTAATAATTACCTGGCTGGATGGCCTTGGGCAAGCCATGTAACCCCATTGACTTGCAAAAAAACCTAAAAAAAAGAAATTATCTTTATGAGAAAGAGTGCTTATAATCTAACATGCTTCTAAACAACACTGTTGTCAATAAAAATATCTTCTTTAATGCATGAATGTCATCTAAACTGATGATTGTATTGGGGTTTTATCATAAGGAAGGTCAACTAAGAAAGAGAAGTTCTCAAAACTTCTCTTGTGGAGAAAAAGAAATTCAATCTTTCCACAAGTCTGATGGTTTAATATAAACTAAGAGTATTTTGGGTTATATGTTTCATTTTTCTCTCATGACTTGTTTTTCCTTAACTTCTACTGGTAAGAGAAAAAAAAGTAAGGAGCACAGAAAACAATTTGAAATAATTGGGAATACAGATCACTAAGTATTATATGCAGAGTTCAGTTTGGAAAAAAAGAAAGCACCCAGACAGGAACCATGGTGACAAGGATTCTTGAAATTACTTGATTAAATCACAAATGCCATAAAGACATGCCTAACATATCATTTATTAAATACATCTAGCCAAAGATATAAAAATCATGGTTAGTATTTTCAAAGTTCTTAAAAAGTAGTAATAGTACATCTTTTTTTGTATGTCAAACACAAAGCATGTTTAATTTGTATGCCTATTTACTCTGCCAAAAACATAGGACAGTTTGATATATGTAACCTATATTTTCAAGGGTTGAGAGATGTGATTATAGCCAGGTTTACATATGAATGTCTTAAGAAAAAGAACAAATCTAGGTATCTGACATTGATCTGGAATAAAGGACTACACTGTCATAATAACCATTTCTTGAAAACAGAAAACACATCTCTATTTAACCCCACATTTGATCTTAGAACATCTGCATAAGGAAAAATGCATTTTCTTTCCTAATTACCTATCCAAATCAATGGAATGATAAATGTTTGCTACTGATTATGAATAATGAGTATGAAATTCATGATCTACATTTTCGATTTATTAGAAAAATATGAGTCCTAAGTAGGGATTCTTGGATTAAGGGCAAATTCAGTCCAGTAAAAGGGAGTCTGGCACAGAGGACTATTTGAGTAATTCAGTAGCGAGTGAATGCCAAATAATCCCAGAAAGGTAAACCTAAACCACTGAAGTTGGAGAAGGAAAGATAAAACTCAGAAGAGGGGCACAATATGAAGAGGACGGCATCCTTGAGCAATCAGTGGTTCAGACCAATGAAGGGCTCTTATTGACTCAGGAGGGATAGAGGACCCTGCGTCCTAGAAATGGAGCATCTACATTTCAGCTTTTACTTATATAGGGCAGAACTTCATTTCCCCTTTTTCTAGTTATAATTCTACTTGGAAAAATCCTTAGGGTTTTTCAGAGTCATGGATTTTTGCAGCTTATACATGTTTAATGATGAAAAATGAAATATATAATTTTTAGAGAGCTATATAGTGGAATCTATATGGATTCTAGGATTATTGAACACAACCCACTTTTTCTGAATTATTCATATTATTTCCTTTATTTTCTACAACATTATATATATATGCTCATAAGAACATAGGTTTGGAACAAGAAAGATTCTCTTGGAGATTGTTTAGTCTAGAGATGTTAAACATATAGACCATGTTGCTGCCTGTAACACTAATGAGTGCAATTGAACCAAAAAAACTGTAATTGGGAAGTATTTAATAAAATAAATAAATATAGGAAAGTATAGATAATATTAATTCCTGGCTTTTAAGTCTATATGCTGCCTAAAAGAATGCCTGGAAACTATTTAGTGACTATTGTTCTATTTGTTTGATAAGACTTGATTTAATCCAAATCACAAGTACAGTATTTAAAAGTTTTGTTCACATTTAAATATCTGTAGAAGAAGATTCAAGTCCATTCTAAATAAATTAGACAAGAACTGGAAACTTGGTAATGGTGGCAACAATTTAAATTATGTGCTTCTCAGTTTTTTCATCTTGTCAGAAATTATTCAATGTCTCAGATTCAGATTATTCTATCCCACTCTCTTCCTCCTTTCTTTACCCCTCTATTCTTGGTCTGATATCCATTTTCTCTAAGCAAAGTTAACACAAGGAAAAATTTTGTAAACCTAAAAATGTTAAAACTTCATAAGGACAGATTATGAGCATTCGATGAATAACTCATATTTATGGAAAATTTGTAATTGATGTATTGCTCTACCAGGTTCTTTTGGATTAAAAAACTAGAAAGACTTGTACTTTCTGTCTTTAAGCTAATTGGAGATACAATATAAATACAAATTAATTAGAAGATAATATATCTTACATTGTTAATAAGGTATATGCATAGTCTACTGAAGAGTGAGAAAGTAAACTGAAGTAAAAATCAAGGAAAGAGGGAGCAATTGCAAGATAGCATATCAGCAAAGATATTATTTAAAAAATCTTCTTAAAACCCAAGCATTACAGGGAGGAGGTCTTTAGTCTTAGCTGAACCAAATAGTACAACTTGTGGGATCTGACAAGAAAAAGGGTGTTATAATTTCCAGTGCTATTTCAAATCTTATGATATGAACTGACTATCACCCCAGCAGACTAGAAGAGCACATGCCTGAATAAAAGGTAATTTCATTGGCTGTCATGGGGTGACTATTCACTATGATCTCTTTGTGGGGAAAGTAATAAAAATTCTTAACTTACCTATGCAAAATCATGTAAGATGTATATTGAATTTCATGTGAAGTGTTTTATTTGGTAATGTCTCCCAAACCAATAAACAACTTAGGAATAATCAGTTGGGCAAATAGTTCAGAAATATGAATACTAAAGGCATTAAAAATAGAGAATTAACTAGAAAATAGCTTTATACAACAAAATTTGGAAATCTGTACCAGTATTGTTCAGTTTTGTTAAAAGTAAGAGAGAGGAAGTATTGCCTGAATCTATAAATGGCTTCTGAGGATTTTAGGGTGTGAACAGTGGGAAGCATTAGTGTAGTAATTAGCTAAACTTGTAGGGAAAAAGTTCCAATCTTTTAAAGTAAGAGTCAAAAAAGACTTGCACACTTATGAGAATTAATTTTATATAACTGTCTCTTTTTATAATTGAATTAAAGTATACAAATAGAGTGGCTAAAAAGAGATCAATAACTTAACTTTGTCATCTCCATTTTCATCTCCAATTGTCATTTATCCAGTGGGGATAAATTTACTTTCAGATAAATATGATGATTTAAAATCCATTTCAAAACCAACTCTTTGGTTTAAAAGAGTTTTATATAAGGACTGAGAGATCATTTACAAACTAAAATAAATGTCTCACCTGGAGACCTCTCCAAGTCAGAATGTGCAACTGCAGCAATATTTGAGGAAGAACAAAATATTACAATTCCATAATACAAACTGATAAAAGGACTATGATTGTCTCAGTATGAGATATTCCTTCCCCTAAGAGAGATCTTTATTTTCTCCATGATTCAAGAAATAAGTGTTATCAATTAATTAAGACATCAATAAGAATTCATAAAAATATTTTTGTGTCAGGCACTCTCCTTAGAGCAGGAAATACAAAATAAAAGCAAAAACCAGCCCTGTCTTTAGGTGAGTTATATGAGGAAGAGTAAAGTTAAGTAACTTTACAAGTGTCATCAAGCCAATAAATGTCAGCTAAAGGACCTGAATTCATATTTTCCTGACTTAATGAACTGTGCCCTATTTGGTCCAGAGTATTTGATCTGTCATAAAAATGAGCTGACATTTATATAGAACTTAATGTCTTTAATGTACTTTATATGCGCTATTTCCTTTAAAATGAGAAGCTCTATAAGTAAGGCAATAAAAATAATGATTTTCTCCATTTTATGACTAAAAAAACACAACCTGAAAGACCAGAGATTCAGTGACTTGCTCCCAGGTAGTAAGCCAGGCTTCAAATACATCTTATTTAGTGTGGTGCCCTTTTCAATATACCACAGGTTCTTCAAGAAAATAGTTTCCTTGAAGAAAGCAGAGCCAAGATAGGCAAGAGAAAGGGCAGTTCCTCACCTAAAATCTCCTACCCCCAATCCCTAAGAATACCTTTAAATGATGCCATGGAATAATCAGTGAAGTGGTAGAACCCACAAGCAAATGAGGTGAAATAATTTTACAGCAAAAGTCAACTTAGAAGGTTATCAGGAAAGGCCTGTGATAGTGGAGCACAGGCCAGTACAGGTCACACCAACACAGACAGAAATCCAGTTATCAAGGATGCCTTAGGAGACATTGAATCAGGAGTGGCCGGAGACGCTTCTGAATCTCTCAGCCCACAGACAGTAAAAGGATTGGACAACTAATCAAAAAGTATATAATAGGGGTATCTTTGCTGGCATTGTGGGCAGGACTCTTGTTTCTTGGTGCATTTTCAGATCTGAGTCCTGGGTGACTGTCCCAGTACAAGAAGGAGCACCAGCACAACAGAACTTGTAGACACAGTGGAGTGGGGACCATCATCTCAGTTCCAAAGCAAGAAAAAGTGCTTGTGGACACTCATAGACCAGACTATTGCTCAGAAAGTTAGAAATACATCTGTCCTTAGATCACAGCCTATTGGAGCAATTGAAAGCTTTCAGGTCACTAAAGTATTCTGAACTAGCTGAATAAACCCCTACTTTAACAAACAAGTAAAAGTCAAGAGATAGAGTAGAGAGATGAACAAATAAAAGAAAAAAATATTATGATCATAGAAAGTTACTATGGTAACAAAAAAGACCAAAACAAACACTGAAAAGAAGATAACAGAATCGAAGATCCAACATCTGAAACCTCTAAAAAATATGAGTTCATTTCAGTTTATGGGAGAGCTCAAAAAAGAGTTTTGAAAATCAAATAACAGAGATAGAAGAATTGGAAAGGGAAATGATACTGAGGCAAGAAAATCATGAAAAAAGACAATAATTTGGTAAAAGAGGCACAAAATACTGAAGGGAACAACACCTTAAAAACAAAAGTAGACCAAATGGTGAAAAAGGTGATATAAAATGAGGAGGGGAGTATTTTGAGAAGCAGAGTTGGAAAAAATTCAAAAAAAGAAGCACAAAATACATTGAAGGAAAAACTCCCTAAAAAGTAGAATTGTCCAAAGAGAAAAGGGGATACAAAATCTCACTGAGGAAGATAATATTCTAAAAAAAATTAGCGTTGAGCAAATGGAAGCTAATGACTTTTATGAGAAATCAAGAAATGCATATCAAAAGAATGAAAAAAATAGAAGAAAACATGAAATATCTTATTAGAAAAATAATTAAGCTGGAAAATAGAAGAGAGATTATCTAAAAAGTATTAGGTTAGAAATTATCTAGAAAAACTGCCTTTATATAAACTAAAACCAGAGGATTAAAAAAATAAGAATAAGCCAATAACAACCTGAAAGAGATCCCTAAATGAAAATTCCCAACAATATTATAGATGAATTACAGAACTCCAAGGTCAAGATTATTGCAAGCATACAGAAAGAACATTTTAAAATGTTGTGGAGTCATAAACTGCATAATACAAGATTTAGCAACTTCTACTTAAAGGATCAGAGGGTTTGGGATATTATATTCCAGAAGGTAAAGAAGTTAGAATTACAATCAAGAATTGGCTATCTAGGAAATGATTAATATTCAATGAAATAGAGGACTTTTCAAGCATTCTCTTTTTTTTTTCTTTTTTCTTTTTTGCAAGGCAAATAGGGGTTAAGTGACTGCCCAAGGCCACACAGCTAGGTAATTATTAAGTGTCTGAGACTGGATTTGAACCCAGGTACTCCTGACTCCAAGGCTGGTGCTTTATCCACTACGCCACCTAGCCGCCCCTCAAGCATTCTCAATGACAAGACCAAGGCTGAATAGAAAAGTTGACTTTAATAAATAAAAGACTCAAAAGAAGCATAGAAAGGTGAACAGGAAAAGGAAATTATAAGGGAGATGATACTTGTAACTCATAAAAACTTTAAAATTTAAAATTTAAAATAATGGAAAAGAAGAATTTATTGAAAGGGAAAGAGAAGGCTAGAATGGGATAAATGGCCTTTCTTTAAAGAGACAAGGAAAATCTTTTACAGTGGAGAAGATGGGAAAGAAGAAGAAAAGTGAGTGAACTTTGTATCAGAATTGGCTAAAAGAGGAAATGAAATACATATATAATTGGGTATAGAAATCTTTCTTATGCTATAGGAAAGTAGGAGGGGAAAAGAG